>NC_040035.1:18520947-18539594 GCF_003713205.1 Coffea eugenioides | reverse complement strand
GCAAGCTTAGCTTTCCCTTATTTTCTTCTCTCATAGCCGACCCACTTGTTGCCTTTTTCTTCCCTAGGGTTTCGGCCCTACTCTCTCCTTTTTCTTCCTCACTTTTCTCTCGCTTTTTTCTCTCAAGTTCTAGCTCATACTCCTTTTGGAGCCTCATTTGATCTTCATACACTTGTTTTGGGGTGAGAGGTACAAGTGTCACCTTTCTATTGCAATGAGTAAAGACATATTTATTAGCTCTTCCCTTGAATTCGACATCGCGATCATATTGCCAAGGCCGTCCAAGAATGAGGTGACTTGCTTGCATCGGCACGACATCACAAGTAACCTCGTCTTCATACTTGCCAATTCGGAATGGCACTTTTACTTGTCTAAACACACGGACTTCCCCTTCATTGTTCAACCATTGAAGGCGATAAGGTCTTGGATGTTTGATAACTTGGAGCCCTAGCATTTCTACCATGAGTAGACTAGCGACATTGGCACAACTCCCACTATCAATAACAACACTACACACCTTATCCTTGATATGACACCTTGTGTAGAAAAGGTTGTCCCGTTGTACCTCCATTTCCTCCTCTTTGGCGCGGGTAGTGAGGACCTTTCGAACCACTAGGCATCCAATCTCCTCATGCGTAGGTATCTCCTCACTCGATTCATTCTCTTCCTCTTCTAGAGGCGGTATCCCCTCGTACTCCTCTTCCTCATCTGATACAATTTCCCCATTTGGCAACATCAGCATGGTCCTTTGGCTGGGGCATTGAGAAGCGATGTGGCCAAATCCTTGACACTTAAAGCACTTGGTGTCTCGACCACGCGGTTTGGAAGCTGCACTATTATCCTTAAAGTCAGGCTTGGGCGTTGCCTTGGAAGGGAGGCCATTCGGCCTTGGAGGGTAAGAAGGAGCTGCGGCTTTCTCCTCCCTTTTTGGTTGAGAAGTGCGCCAATTTCCAGCTTGATAAGTAGTGCTTTGTCGCGCAGTACCCCTCCTCTTGAGGCGCCGTTCAATTGTAACCGCCTTCTCGAGCATTTCATTCATGTCGAGGTAGTGTTGGAGTTCCACTACTTCGGCAATCTCGGGCCTCAATCCATGTAGAAAACGAGCCATAGTGGCCTCTCCATCTTCACGCAAATCCGCCTTCATGATGGCCATTTCCATCTCCTTGTAATAATCCTCAACTGACATGGACCCTTGGTTGAGAGCTTGTAGCCGACGGTGTAGATCTCGACTATAGTAGCTCGGAACAAACCTTTTTCTCATCAGACTCCTCATTTCCTCCCAAGTTTCCACAGGTCTCTCACGATTTCTCCTTCGGCTCAGTCTAAGTTGGTCCCACCAAATGGAGGCGTAGTCAGTGAATTCTACGGCTGCTAGTTTCACCTTTTGCTCCTCCGTATAGGTGTGGCATTCATAGACTAACTCAATTTTCCGTTCCCACTCCAAGTACGCCTCGGGGTCCGACTTGCCTTGGAATGAGGGAATCTTGAGTTTGACACCTTTAATGGTGTCATCTCCTCGACGTTGGAACCTTTGATCATTTTGGTACCTTCCCTCAAACGCTTCCTCTTCATCGTTTGAGTATGCCGATTCTTTGCCCTTACTCGGGGTAGGTGGAGGTCTCGAGTTCTCCAACTGATCAATTCGATCATGCAATGGTTCAATTTCATTCTTAAGCAATCGTTTGAACTCCCTCATCATGGCTTCCAACTGTAGTTTGATGTCCATGGTTTGTTCACCAACTTCACTAGACATATTTAGTCCACCTGCAAAACAAATAAACAAAAACGAGTTCCTCTCTCTTTTTTTTTTTTAATACGATGTATAGGTCACTCACACTCGTGTTTCACTCAAGTGTATCACTCTCTAATAATCTTACCAAGCAATTCCTTGGCTTGCTAGTTGCTCGGGTTGAACAAACTAGGCGTCACCGCAGTATACGTTCTTGACTAGTCAACAAGTGACACACAAGCTAGTAGCAATAAATGGAGGTGTATGACTGAAGACCTAGACACGACTCAAGACTCAGAATATAGCTGGACAATAACTAACGACTCAAAAGAAAGTAAGACAATTAACTTGAATGCTGAAATTTTGAAAATCCTAGAAAACTCTACCCGAAACCCAATTTTCTGGAATTTGTTGAGCTGCTGGTCCGTGGTCTTTTTGGTAAGGGTTTTGGAGTATTTTGGGTGGCCTTAGGCTGCTCAAATAATGGGCAATCTACTACCTAAAACTCAGCCCAATCGGGTGTCACAATTGCTCCAACGGTTTTTAGGAAAATTCAAGAATTCAAGATTCGGAAATTGGAAAGTTTGATCTGATTTGGACACTTGGGGTTGCCAAGGATTGGAAACCTTGGAGTTTGGTCAGATTTGGGAGTCCCAAGTGGTTCAAATTCAAAATTTTGGGGCTGGTCAGATTTGGAAGTCAGATTTTGCACCAAATTTGGTAAACTTGTAGGCTGTCAAGAATTGGAGGTTGTTCAGATTTGGAAGTCCAAGTTTGAATCAAATTTGGTGGCTTGAAGGCTGACCAAGACTAGGGCTGTTCAGATTTGGAAGTCCAAGTTTGAATCAGATTTGGTAAAACTTGAAGGCTGGTCAAGAATTGGAAACTAGAGCCGTGTTTCTTGAATTTTTTTTTTGACTTCTGTTGGGGTGTTTTCACACAATAGCCAGCTAGTTTAGACCACAATTTCACAGCAATTAACGTAAACAACTTGGACAGATTTGGTTTCAAGATCAAAGTTCCATGAAAACAAGAACACGGTTGAAGGTTTATTTCAGGTTTCAAGACTGCGAAGATTAACCTCTTTGATCCAAGAAGCTCAAGACTTCCCCAATAAGGTTTTGATGTTCGAGTTTTGCAAAGCAACAACACAAAGGTTCAAGAAACAAGTGCAAACAGATTCGACATCCCAGCAAATTAATTCCAGCAACGACTCAAGGGAATGACAATAAGGTATGCATCACAATAGATTTTTTTGGATTTAAACAGAACATAAACACAAGACAAAACTGGACAGAAAATTTCGGACAACAACTAAACAACAAAGACAGATTTCTGACAAGGAAACAACCAAGACAGATTTCGGACTTGACAAACCCGAGCACTTGAGCTACGAATTTAGAAGACTAAAATAGATCTAAAAAACAATAAAAAGGGATATTCGTGATACCTCTAACCAGCTCTGATGCCAGCTGATGCGAGAGACGGAAGCTACTTCGGATCCAGAGGAACACGATGAAGATTTGATGGAGTTGAACCCGAACTTGGACCACTCAAGAACAGATTTAACGGTAGAGGACGCCACAATCAAGTGTGTGTGTTTGATTGATAAGTCAATAACAGCCTAGGATCAACTCTAGGATGTTCAACTTAGCTTTCACAAGCTAAGGGAATTTGTCACAAGGAATGGACGAAATTCTGGAAATTTTATTCAATACTCTCAAAAACTGAATGTAACATGCGACTTCAGGCTATTTATAGCCGTGACTAAGACCTAATAAACTGGAAAAATAACAAGGAAAGTTCGGCCAGCCCCTTCGGCCTTCACTTGACCGAAAGCTAGCCCAACTAACTATAGATCATAGCGAGACCCCCGTACGGCTCAGCGAGGGTACTTAACTGCGGCTCAGCCCGCCGTTTGGAGCTTGAACACTTGCATCTTCAATTGTAAGCAGCATTTTAGTAGTCGTGCAAGGATATTCCAACTCAATTCCTTCAATGCCCGGTTTCTCTTGGGTTTGGATGGCACGTACCAAGGCTTGGAGGGACTCCTTGAATCTCTTAGCTCGTGCTCGTGTCACTGGGCCTTGGGGCACCTTCACAGGGTCTACTTGTACACTTTGGGCCTCGTGCTCAACCGCATCATTCCCCTCCTCTTGAAAAGGATTTGCACAAAACATGAAATTGTAGGGAATGATGTTTTATAGTTTCCTACAAAATTTCAGCTCAATCGGAGCACTGTAGCTTGTGAAAAGACAAAAATACCCTGACTGCCATAGGTAGAGCCCTGTGGACAGTGTTGACCTTTCACCAATCTGACTGCATCTGTTCACCCTGGTCCGTACTGAATTAACATTTGGTCAAAACATAGAAATTGTAGTGTTATGTCTTAGCTTTCCAACGGCCCTGAAAACGCTTTAATCGGATTTCGGTAGCCTGAGTTATTGTCATTTACGCATGGTGCGGTTAACTAGCCTGAATGTGAGATTCTGGTTCTGTAATTTGAAATTTTGACCTGGATACACTACGAACTGGACTGAGTGCTTTTCATCAAAGTTGTAGCCCTTTGTCTTAGCTTCGAAACGGTATAAATTGCACCCCAATCCAATAAGCGTAGCTTCGGTTGTGCCCGTTACGCTAAGTGACGGCAAATCTGTCTTTTGTTTTATGCCTTAAACTTCCTTTCCGAAACATTGTCCTAGCTTGATTTTTATACTTGTACGACTTTGAGCCTATTGAATGGCTATTGAACTGAGATTATTTTGTGTGTGACTTTGGGACTGATTGAGAAAAACAATGAAGCCATAAATGGCTGGAAAATAGGTAAACACAAAGGGCGTGCTGCCCAAATTTACGCCCGAGGATTAGAGAAATATACTTGCGACTTGTGTAAGGCTTGAGAGTGATTATCACTTGAATCATCTAGGATGCTTGCGTCTTCATTTATCGAGGTATATAAGTTAGAACTTAGCCGAACTTGTACCCTTGGGAAATGATATAACGACTTCTAGAAATGCGTTTTCCTTACACTTTCGACTCAAATAGTATTTCCCAGTATACTTACTGCAAACTTTCGCAATTTGAAAAGCGAGCAAGTGTTTCACGAATATTCTCCAAACTAATGTCAATTACTTGATTCTTATTGAACGAAACGTTTACGTTTCGAACATTAATCATTTTCAAAGTTCTTAAACAAGAGTTTTATCGCAGATTTGGACTCCAAATTCGGAGTATAACCCAGACGTGATCACTAGGGACACTTCATTTTGGTGAAACCTTAAAGGGGTGGTCGGCCATCTTGGTGTAAAGATGGGCCGGCCCATTCTACTAAGCAACTAATCCAATCTAATAAAGATTAAAGACTAAGGCCCTACTCGGTCGATTCTCTTGGAGGTTCACTTGAGTCTTCATGGGCTTGGATCATGGTGTAAATGACTCGATTGTCTCTCTCCAAGCCCTCAATATCTTTGTGAACTCCATGTTGGTCTTGGACGACTCTAACCAGAGCTTGGAGTGATTCTTTGAAGAGCTTGGCCCGTGCCCGTGTGACTGGGCCCAATGGGACTCGGACTGGGTCATTGCGTGGGCCGAGACTCGTGCACACATCAGTCCCCTGCTCTTGAGAAGGATTTGCCCTCAAATCTGGATCCTCCTCGTCAAGAAATGGATTTAGGTCTGCGACGTTGAAGGTCGCACTAACATTGTACTCCCCAGGTAGCTCCAACTTGTATGCGTTGTCATTGACTCTTTGGAGTACTCGAAATGGTCCATCACCTCTTGGAGACAACTTGCTTTGACGTTGCTTGGGGAATCGCTCTTTCCTCAAGTGTAGCCAAACCCAATCTCCAGTCTCAAAAATCATCTTGCGACGGTGCTTGTTGGCTCGCTGGATGTATTGCTGTGTACGCTTCTCAATGTTTGCTCGCACGGCTTCATGTAACCTGTGCACAAAGTCAGCTTTCTTTTTCCCATCTAAGCTTGTGTGCTCAGAGGAAGGTAAGGGCACCAAATCAAGGGGGGTCAGGGGGTTGAAGCCATAAACAATCTCAAAGGGAGAATATTGTGTTGCACTATGCACAGTTCGATTGTAGGCAAATTCAACATGAGGTAAGCACTCCTCCCAAGACTTAAGATTCTTTTTAATCAAGGCCCGAAGTAAAGTGCCAAGTGTGCGATTGACAACTTCAGTTTGTCCATCGCTTTGTGGATGACTAGTGGTGGAGAATAATAACCTAGTGCCTAGTTTGGACCACAAAGTCTTCCAAAAGTAACTCAGGAACTTCACATCTCTGTCACTAACAATAGTCCTAGGCATGCCATGCAGACGGACAATCTCTTTGAAGAATAAATTAGCAATATGAGATGCGTCGTCAGTTTTGTGACAAGGAATAAAATGTGCCATTTTAGAAAATCTATCAACCACTACAAATATGGAGTCATTACCCCTTGGTGATCTAGGCAAACCTAGTACAAAGTCCATAGACAAGTCAACCCAAGGATGGTGAGGGATAGGTAATGGGGTATACAAGCCATATGGGTTTGTCTTAGATTTTGCCTTGTGACAAGTAGCACACCTACCAACCATGCGTTCAACATCTCTACGCATATGGGGCCAGTAAAAGTGCTCTTGTAACATGGCCAGAGTCTTGGCAATGCCAAAGTGGTCTATGAGACCACCACTATGTGCCTCACGAATCAAAAGATCACGAATGGAAGAGTTAGGCACACACAGTTTACCTACATGGAATAGAAACCCATCATGCAAGTAGTATTTTCCATGCGGGTTCTTAACACATGCAACATAGATATCACCAAAGTCATGATCATTTGTGTAGAGTTCCTTAACCATTTCGAACCCTAGTAACTTGGCATCCAGAAGGGCAAGCAACGAATGTCTACGTGATAAGGCATCAGCTACCACATTCGTTTTGCCAGTCTTATACTTAATGACATAAGAGAAGGTGTCAATGAAGCTTACCCATTTGGCATGTCTCTTACTCAACTTGGGTTGCCCCTTGAGGTACTTCAATGACTCGTGATCAGTGTGTATCACGAACTCCCGAGGGCGAAGATAGTGTTGCCAGGTCTCCAAGGCCCTCACTAATGCGTACAACTCCTTGTCGTACGTGGGGTAGTTTAATGCAGCTCCTCCCAGTTTCTCACTAAAGAAGGCACAAGGCCTCTTGTCTTGCATGAGGACCGCTCCAATACCTACACCAGAAGCATCACATTCAATTTCAAAAGTCTTGTGAAAATTTGGTAATGCTAACACAGGTGCATGTGTGAGTGTGTCCTTGAGGGCGAGAAATGCTTGTTCTTGTGATTCTCCCCAGTGGAACTTGTCATTCTTCTTTGTCATGGCGGTCAACGGGGCGGCAATGGTGCTAAAATCTTTGACAAAGCGCCGGTAAAAGCCCGCCAATCCAAGAAAGCTGCGCACGTCAGGGACGGATGTGGGAGTTGGCCATTGCTCGATGGCCTCAATCTTGGATTTGTCCACCTTGATGCCCTGCGAACTTACCACATAGCCTAAAAACACAAGCTCGTTAGTACAAAAGGTGCACTTCTTGAGGTTAGCGTATAGACGCGCCTGTCGAAGTGTCTCAAGAACTAATCTCACATGCTCTAAGTGCTCATGCTCACTACGACTATAGATCAGGATGTCATCAAAGTAAACAATGACAAACTTGCCAATAAAATGTCTCAAAACATGGTTCATTAGTCGCATGAAGGTGCTAGGGGCATTAGTCAAGCCAAAAGGCATGACTAGCCACTCATAGAGACCATGTTTGGTTTTGAAGGCTGTTTTCCACTCATCGCCTTCTTTCATCCTAATTTGATGATAGCCACTCCTTAAGTCAATTTTGGTGAAAATAATAGCACCATCGAGTTCATCAAGCATATCATCAAGTCTAGGAATGGGATGACGATATTTGACAGTGATAGCGTTTACAGCCCGACAGTCAGTGCACATGCGCCAAGTACCATCCTTTTTGGGGACAAGTATCACAGGCACAGCGCAAGGACTTAGACTCTCTTTCACCCAACCCTTACCTAAGAGGCCATCAACTTGCCTTTGAAGCTCCTTGGTCTCCTCAGGGCCCATGCGGTAAGCAGGTTTGTTGGGTAATGGTGCTCCAGGAATGAGGTCGATTTGGTGTTCAATCCCTCGAATGGGTGGTAAGCCATCAGGGACCTCGTCAGGGAAAACATCCTCAAATTCCTGCAAGAGAGCTACCATACTCGCAGGCAATGCCTTATCGAGCTCAGCAACATCCAAGAGCACGTGTTTGCAAATCATGAGAAGTACAGGCTGGTCAGAATTCCCAACTTTTCTAACGTCCTTAGCCTTAATAATCATGTTTTGCTTCCTAGTGGTATGTGTCGCGGGTGAGTTGTCACGTGGAACCCTAGGTGTGCTTTCTTGACCCTTGGTCGATGGCTCACTTGCAGAAGTGGAGCCATTGCCAGGGTCGACCGCCTTTGGTTTCCTCCTTTGACGATCTTGCTCACACTCTCTTTGCAACTTAAGTTGGTCCTCATACACTTGTGCAGGTGTAAGTGGGGTGAGGACTTTGCGCTTGCCATCATGTAAGAGGGTGTATTTGTTTGCCCTTCCGTCGAATGTGACGTGTTTGTCAAATTGCCAGGGTCTCCCCAGGATGACATGGGTTGCGTTCATAGGCACGACGTCACAAACAACTTCATCAGTGTAAGTGCCAATGGAAAAGGGAATGCGTACCTGCTTGAAGACCCGTACCTCTCCATCCTCACTCAGCCATTGGAGGCGATAAGGGTGTGGATGTTTAGTAGTGGGGAGCCCTAAGCTCTCAACCATGAGTAGGCTTGCCACATTCGTGCAACTCCCACCGTCGATGATGAGACTGCACACCTTGTCTCCTACCTTACAGCGGGTGTCAAACAGGTTCTCGCGCTGCAGTTGCTCGTCCTCCTTAACTCGAGCGGTTAGCACTCGTCGTGCCACCAAGTACCCTACTTCTCCTTGGGTAGGCGAGCAATCTTCCTCAGCTGACTCGTCTTCCAGGCAGTCGTCTTCCAGGCAGTCGTCTTTGACCAATTCGGGCATCTCCTCACAATCGTCATCATCAGACACGATCTCGCCATTGTGAGTGATGAGAATGACCCGTTGGTTTGGACACTGAGACTGAATATGCCCAAACCCTTGGCATTTGAAACACTTGATGTCTCTACTCCTAGCCTTAGGAGTCTCATGCGGTGCCTTTGAAGTGGACCTGGATGCATCGGAAACCTTGTTAGGGGTAGAATAGGAATTGCGGTTAGAGGCGTTACCTTGGATTCGGTTAGAAGAGGTTGGTATCGCCCTACTTCCAACTTCGTGGGTCGCCCTTCGTGGTTGGTTGCCCCTCCATGAAGTGGTGTTAGAAGGTTGGAAAGTACGTGCTCCTCGTCTTAGTTTCTTTCCCCGCTCGGCCTTAATAGCGAGTTCTAGAAGGTCGTGTATGTCCAAGTAATGTTGGAGCTCCAAGGCTTCTTGAAGGTCAGGATTGAGACCTCTAAGAAACCTAGCCATCGTGGCTTCATTGTGCTCTTGAATGTTGGCCCTCATCATGGCCATCTCGATCTCTTTGTAGTAGTCTTCCACACTCTTGTTGCCTTGAGTGAGAGTTTGAAGTTTAGAGTGGAGATCGCGATTGTAGTAGTTAGGAACAAATCGCTTGCGCATCAGTGCCTTGAGTTCTCTCCAAGTCCGGACACGTGGTTCGCCCATCCGCCTCCTATGGGTCCTTACTTGGTCCCACCAGACTAGTGCGTAGTCGGTGAACTCCATGGTGGCAATTTTAACCTTTTGTTCCTCACTGTAATCGTAGCAGTCGAAGACCATCTCGATACGGCCTTCCCACTCCAAGTAAGCTTCAGGGTCACTTTTTCCTTTGAATGCGGGGACTTGAATTTTAAGCCCCTTGAGTTCGTTCTTAGGCGTGTCCCGTCGAGGCTTCTCGGGTGGCTCGTCGTCTTCACTGGAGGAGTAGTCCTCACTGGGTGCTCCTTTGAGGCCACAGCTATTCCGGTTGCGTGATCCAGAACGAGAGCCTGGGGTGAGACTCTTGGCGAGTTCGTGATACGTTCCTCGATCAACACGTTTCGAGACACGTAACACGTTTGCCCAAGGATCTAGCGAGGATGTCCAACGCTTGGAGTTGCGGGGTCTAAAACCAAACGGACGACACGATTTGATTCAAGACGGTAGACGACACTCCGATGAAGGTGAATACTCCAGGGGAATAGGTCGGTAGAACAATCTAGGACAGGACGCAAGACTGCTCAAAACCCTTGCCAAAGCAAGTAAAGGGGTCGAATCTCTCTCTCAAGAAGAATCGAAAATATGCAAAACTTTATTGATAAAACGACTACCCTAAACCTTACAAAGCAAGCCTATTTATAGGCTAAAGTGACTAAAACCCTAAAGGGGCTAGGTAAAGGAAAAAGTCGGCCCATGCTCTTGGAACAAGATGGGCCGGCCCATGCTCTTACTTAATCATTAACTAATTGCTAACTAATTGATGGGGCCTAAGGCCTTATTCTCTTGGTGGCCCGCTTGACTCTTCGTGGGCTTGGATCATGGTGTAAATGGCTCGATTGTCTCTCTCCAAGCCCTCAATATCTTTGTGAACTCCATGTTGGTCTTGCACAACTCTAACCGGAACTTGGAATGATTCTTTGAATAGCTTGGCCCATGCATGCGTGACTGGGCCCAATGGGACTCGAAACATGTAAGTCATTGCGTGGGCTTTGACCCGTACACACATCAGTCCCCTCCTCTTGAGAAGGATTTGTCCTCAAATCTGGATGGGAATGAATGAGACTAACAAGAGTTGCCAGTATGACACCTCAAATCTCCACATATTGGCCCTCTTAGATTGAATAACACTTGCATATGTTATGATTAAAATAATTCGGTGCACATGTCTCTTAGTCAGCTTCAAGGGCCTCTCGAACAAGGACATTTGCCAAGGTAAGAAGGAACGTGTGTAAGGCTTGTGAACGTTCCAGGTTGCAACACAAAGCTCTCCAATTTGTCTTCGAGTATGGGCATTCACGTGCAAGATGGTACAGTTCGACCCTAGGCATTGCTGAATCAACTCAACTTTCCAAGCTGGAGGTAGGACACTGAACCACCCGTGTTGTACACCCATATAAATATGACCCAGGGAGGTAGGGGTAGCATTCGGATTGTGATTGACACACTTGTGTGCATCACCCAACATAAGCGGTAGTAATGAAGTGAGACGCACTCCATACGAATCACATGCGTTCGCGCCATATGCATCTGGAACAAGTACGAAATCAGGTTGCAACTCTTTAGTCATAGTTGGGAAATTTTGGCCAGCTTTACAACCTACAAACACAAAATAACCTTCAACTTGAAACAATTCAGAAATTGGATAAAGAAATAAGGGAACATTATTAACTAAATAGTAAGAAGGTTTAGAGCAAGATTTAAATGTGAGAACTCCCTTTGACACTTCAATATTTCTTCCACCAATTGATTCAACTTGAGAGTCCAGTGCTAGTCCTTCCTCATCAAGATCTACGTAAGAGCAACAAGAGTTAGTGCTAGTAACATGCTCAAAATAAGGCAAAGGTGATGAATGAACCATAGGTAAAGAATAAGAAGTAGAATCTGGAATTTCCCTTTTGAGATGAGCTCGAATGAATCCTCCAATGGCGCGGACAGATTTGATTGGACATTGTTCCATGAATTGATACCAAAGAGATTTAGTTCCTAAAAGATAAACTCCATGGAAACTCACAAAGTGTCCAAGTGACTTCGGGATGGAACATGCCATGACCAACTCTACTTGACTTTGTTTAACCTGCACAAACGAGGATATACTAAACAAAACACATGTTATCTGGTTAGCAAACAAAGTGTTCACACGTTCAATGTTTGCAGACATGGTCAACTCTTTTTCTTGACTCTTCACTAAGGCCAAATTGTTCTTGCTTATCCCCACTCCCTTCTTCTCGGACCATTGATCCTTCATTGCACTTGAGTTTTGTTTTTCATTGGGGAGCTCTTGTTCACGGCTCGGCAGCAACTCATTCGTACGTGGCTCTTCAATCAACGATGGACTAGACTGAATTTTTCCTTTATTACCACCGGTTGGCACATGGTTAAGTTGCTCCAAGTGTGAATCCAGCACTTGGCTAAGTCTTTCCATCATGTCATCAATCAATGCTTTAGTCCGACTTCGGAATTTTTCCTTTGATTCACGAAGCGTTGACTCAATTCGAGAATTCTCAAACTCCTCGTCTTGATTGTCAAGACGCTTCTTAGATGCACCTCGTTTGCTTGAAGTTGACCTCGATTTAGATGCTCTATGCAGACTTCTTTGCTCCTTCTCATACTCATCACAATCTTGTTTATACCTTTCATATACACACAAAGCACGGTGGCGTTGCATCTCCTCCCGGAGTGAATGATACCCATGTTGTGAACTGGATTGCATGGAACTAGAGTACTTGTGAGTAGGCATCTTGAGACCCCTCCTCTTGAGAGGCTCATTCTCCAAGAATTCTTGGTTGTATCGGTAAGACGCAACTTCTCTAGGCATGAGTGCGTGACCTGCCAAAATGGTAAGCAAAGAAAAGGAGATTCCTCACGTCACACAAGCTCACGTGTATGTGCTCATCCCTCGTGTATCTCTCGAAGCATTCTAATGGACTTACCAAATACCTTTACCTGTTGGATTAGGTAGTTGAGAAATGCTGCTCAAGTCCAACAACCGTAACCAACCTTTCCACAAGTGTAACCACAAGAATGTAGGAGAAAATGTAGGAAAGTGTTCCTAAAATCTAGGAGAAAATATAGGAGCAAATGTAGGAGAAAATGTAGGAAAGTTTCCTAAAATCTAGGAAGAGAATATAGGAGATTTTCCTAAAGTGGATGAGAGAATATAGGAGAGTTTCCTAAAGTGGATGAGAGAATATAGGAAAGGTCCTAAAAATGGATGAGAGAATTTGAGGAGAGTTTCCTAAAAAATGGATGAGAGAATTTAGGAAAGTTTCCAAAAAATAGATGAGAGAGTTTTAGGAAAATTTCCTAAAAATGGATGAGAGAATTTAGGAAAGTTTCCAAAAAATGGATGAGAGAATTTAGGAAAGTTTCCTAAAAATAGATGAGAGACCTTAGGAAAGTTTCCAAAAAAAATAGATGAGAGAGTTTGGGAAAGTTTCCTAAAAAGGTAGGAGAGAGAGTGTCCAAGTGAGTACAAAGAGTTATCCAAGTGCTTTACTTAGTTTCCTAATTGATTTTGGAAACAAGTTAGTTTTTGGAAACCCTTTGAAAATCCTTTTCCTCTTGAACAACTTTTGGTAACCTTCTTGAAACAACTTTTGGTAATCTTCTTGAAACAACTTTTGGTAACCTTCTTGAAACAACCTTTGGTAATCTTCTTGAAACAACTTTTGGTAACTTCCAAATTCTACTCCAAGAAAGATTACACAAATCAGATTTGGTTCCCTATTCAAAACAATTCGATTGCCACTTTCTTTCCTTTCCTTTTTTTTTTCTTGCCAACCGATTCCTCTTTTCTTTCTTTTTCTTTTCGTTTTTGTTTTCTGTTTTTTTTTTCTTGACTACAACTATCAACCACGACACAAAACAAGGAAGTCCACAAATAATAACTACCAAAAACTCCAAGATCTTTCAAGAACTTTCAAGGAAGTTGTCAGGAACTTCAGAAATTTCAAGATTGTGGTCAAGAATTCAAGAAGCTCAAGATTATTGTAAGTTCTCTTCAAGATTCACAAAATTCCAACAAGTTTTGCCAAAATCCAGATTTGAAAACCAAGTAAACAAGTTGGATAACACAAACAACAAGGCTGGACAGATTTGTATTCGGATGAACAGTATCGGTGAACAGTAACGATGAACAGTGTCGGGTGAACAGTCGGTGAACAGTGATTTTATTTTTTTTTTTTGAACAAGGCAGCGGAAAGTACTAATAATTCTACGACACAACTACGAAAAATATGGATATAACGAAAGATACCTCTACCAAAGCTCTGAAGCCAACTGATACGTTCCTCGATCAACACGTTTCGAGACACGTAGCACGTTTGCCCAAGGATCTAGCGAGGATGTCCAACGCTTGGAGTTGCGGGGTCTAAAACCAAACGGACGACACGATTTGATTCAAGACGGTAGACGACACTCCGATGAAGGTGAATACTCCAGGGGAATAGGTCGGTAGAACAATCTAGGACAGGACGACAAGACTGCTCAAAACCCTTGCCAAAGCAAGTAAAGGGGTCGAATCTCTCTCTCAAGAAGAATCGAAAATATGCAAAACTTTATTGATAAAACGACTACTCTTAAACCTTACAAAGCAAGCCTATTTATAGGCTAAAGTGACTAAAACCCTAAAGGGGCTAGGTAAAGGAAAAAGTCGGCCCATGCTCTTGGAACAAGATGGGCCGGCCCATGCTCTTACTTAATCATTAACTAATTGCTAACTAATTGATGGGGCCTAAGGCCTTATTCTCTTGGTGGCCCGCTTGACTCTTCGTGGGCTTGGATCATGGTGTAAATGGCTCGATTGTCTCTCTCCAAGCCCTCAATATCTTTGTGAACTCCATGTTGGTCTTGCACAACTCTAACCGGAACTTGGAATGATTCTTTGAATAGCTTGGCCCATGCATGCGTGACTGGGCCCAATGGGACTCGAAACATGTAAGTCATTGCGTGGGCTTTGACCCGTACACACATTAGTTCGTCAAACCGGGTGTGCAACTCCTCCATTTGTTGCTCACTAATGCGTTTGAGTTCATGCCTCATGGCGGTGAACAACAGAGAATAGTCTTTGGAAGGTGGTTGTTGATCTTGCTCCATGTCTCTCCTTACGCCCTGCAAAAGGTTAGTAGTACAAAGAATAGTGCAAATGTGTCCTCACTTTACTCCCTTAGTGTATCACTCACGCTCGTGTATAGCACTCAAAACACTCTTAGTAGACTTACCAAGTACCTTTACCTGTTGGATTAGGTAGTTGAGAAATCTTGCTCAAGTCCAATGGATTTGTCTCCAACCTTTTCCCAAGAGTAATCACCAGTGTAAGACACAATTTGGGTGAGAGTGCGAGATGGAATGGATGAATTTGAAGGGTTATGGGTGGCAGGCAGGTTTGGAAATAATGCTAAGGAAGGAAACCCTAGTTTTCCTAAAGTGTAGGAGTGAAAGTAGGAGTGGTTCCCTAAAGCAAGGAGAGAAAATAGGAAAGTGTCCAAGCAAAACAAAGAGTTATCCAAGTAATTTACTTAGTTTCCTAAATCAATTTGGAAAACACGTTGGTTTTGGGAAACTCTTTAGGAAACCTCTCTTGAACAACCTTTAGAAGCTTCCAAATTCCTCTCCAAACAGATTTGGATTCTCTCCTCCCCTTAACCGAAATTTCCAGATTTGTTTTCCCTCTAAAACCCTCTCCCAAAGGTCGGCTATTTCCCTATAAAAACCCCTCTCCTCACAGCCGCCTCTTCCTCCAAGAAACTCGGCTCTCTTACCCTGAAGACACAAACAATTCGGCTCCCTTCTTTCTTCACAAGGGCAAGGCAGATTCGGTTCTTGTTTCAAAACAATGGCGCCTCAAAACAACGTGAGCAATGTCTCTCAAGGAACCCCCCCCATGGGCTGCTCAAGAAGCTCCCAAGAAATTTATTCCTAAGCCAAGAAAGCCCCGTATGGACGCAAGAACGTACAAGAAACTGTTTGTTTGAAGGGAGGTGCAAGTTTTCAAGAACCAAGGTCAAATTCAAGAACCTCGAAGGGTGGTTCAAGTGATCAAGGCACAATGTGATCAAGAACTTCAAGAAGAGGTAGGTCAAAACTTTTGAGCACTTTTTTTTTTCTTGGGGTTTAAATTTCTGTTTTGGGTGTAACAAATCTGACTTGGTAATAAAGCACCATGTTCTTCCTTTTCTTTCCTTGCTCGGCCTCCTTGCCCTAGCCGAATGGGCTTCTTTCTTTTTTTTTTCGTTTCTGTTTTTTTTTTTTTTTAGACTTAAAGAACAACTCAACAACTTGGCCGAATGAATAAAATAAAATCTGGTCAGCCTGCTTTCCTTCTCACAATCAACGAACAAGAACCACAAGTTCTTACAAAAACTTCCAAGATAAGTTTCAAGAACTTCAAGATTAGTTTCAAGAACCTCAAGAAACCCTAGATTCTTGTAGAGTTCCTTCAAGATTCACAACACCAACAAGTTTAAACTCCAAATCAGTTTAGAAAACTAGCTAAAACAACTTGGATAAGGCAAGTTAAACTCGGACAGATTTGACAAGGAAATCTTAGCGCAAGCAAGAATCCCTAACCGCCAAGGAGGAAACCCTAGCCGCGGCTTCTTGTTTTCTTGTTGCTCCAGCAATAGTCCACGGCTTGGACAGATTTAGGGCAAACTACAAATTTACGGACAGACTTGGGCAACAACGCAACAACACAACTACGGCAATTTCCCCTTTTTTTTTTCTTTTTTGAGTTGATGGATACGGACAGATTTGCAACACAAAGGAACACAGATTTCGGCCAGAATTTAAAGGTACGATGATACACAACAAACGGCAGAAATTGATGACAAAGGACGCGACAATGAACAAGACACTACACGGTCAGAAATTTTTTTTTTTGTAAGACAAGGCACAAACGGACAGATTTGGACTCAACTTCAACAACAAAACAACGACCAGAATTTTTTTTTTTTTGAGACAATTGCAGCGGACACAAAGGAAACTAACGATAAACAAGGACAAATAATGGATATAACGAAAGATACCTCCACCTAAGCTCTGAAACCAACTGATACGTTCCTCGATCAACTTGTTTCGAGACACGTAGCACGTTTGCCCAAGGATCTAACGAGGATGTCCAACGCTTGGAATTGCGAGATCTAGAACCAAACGGACGACACGATTTGATTCAAGACGGTAGGACGACGACTCCAATGAAGGTGGATACTCCACGGGATAGGTCGGTAGAACAATCTAGGACGAGATGCAAGATTGCTCAAAACCCTTGCCAGAGCAAGTAAAGGGTCGAATCTTTCTCTCAAGAAGAATCGAAAAATATGCAAACTTTATTGATAAAACGTCTACCCCTAAACCTTACAAAGCAAGCCTATTTATAGGCTAGAGGTAACAATAAAAGAAACCCTAAGAAACCTTAAAGGGGTGGTCGGCCATCTTGGTGTAAAGATGGGCCAGCCCATTCTACTAAGCAACTAATCCAATCTAATAAATATCAAAGACTAAGGCCCTACTCGGCCGATTCTCTTGGAGGTCCACTTGAGTCTTCATGGGCTTGGATCATGGTGTAAATGACTCGATTGTCTCTCTCCAAGCCCTCAATATCTTTGCGAACTCCATGTTGGTCTTGGACGACTCTAACTAGAGCTTGGAGTGATTCTTTGAAGAGCTTGGCCCGTGCCTGTGTGACTGGGCCCAATGGGACTCGGACTGGGTCATTGCGTGGGCCGAGACTCGTGCACACATCATTAAGTATGGAACAATTGTCTATTGTTGGGGCCTAAGATATGTATGCTGGGTAGGAATCTCTAATACGGGTGATTTGCTCTTAAGCCTGGCCAGCTTGGTGAATTATCATTTTTTCGGATTCTTGTACCTGAGTACCAAAGAGTGATACCTTTACGATAAGTTGAGATCTCAAGTAATATTAGGATAAGTTTGGATGGCAAAAGCAAAGGCACGGGGCATGCGAATAGTCTGGACTTGAAATATATAGAAGATATTCGTGGAATTTGGGACCGATATTATTCACGTGTTTAAAGTTTTGATTAAGTGTAGTGCCTGAGCAATACCTAGGGTTAATGTCCTATAGGTTATGTGACTTGTTTTGATTGAATGTGTTGCATTACCCCTGTTTTATGATTTGAAAAGGTTTATTGGAGCCCTATTTTATTAGTTACTTAGTGGTTATATTCTATCATTGATTAGTTGACTATATTGCTTTGCTATAGTTGATTAGTCGTGAAGCATAGAAGGTAGAAGAAGCCAGGATCAGGGAGCTACTCGCGGGCGTGGCTCTAATCGTGGGCGTGGGGGTAGACAGACACAGGGACCCATGCAAGAACCCAGAGGGGAAAGTGGTGAAACGAGTGGACCACAACCTGGACTCCAAGTTATAGGGGGGATCAGGTGGCAACTGCGATTCAACAGATGACTAATATCCTTGCTCGATTGATGGAGCAACAGGGTCAAGTCCCTGTAAATCAACCTAGGGATGATATGGGGCAAGATAGGGCCCTCGAGAGATTCCAAACATTCTCTCCTTCTAAGTTCCTGGGAGGCTCGGACCCTGAGGCAGCTGAGAGATGGCTAGAGTCTATGATTAATATTTTCACTGCCTTAAATTATACGGAGGATAGGCAGGTGCAATTCACTGTATTTCAGTTCGAAGGACCAACTAGGGCCTGGTGGAATGTAATTAGGGCTAAATGGGAAAGAGAGGGGACTGCATGGACTTGGGTGATCTTTGTGCGAGAGTTTAATGAGAAATACCTTCCACCGATAGTCCAGGAGAAGAGGGAATTTGATTTTATTAAGCTCCGTCAAGGAACTCTAAGTGTATCTGAGTACGAGACTCAATTCACTAAACTGTCAAAGTTTGCTCCCGAATTGATAGCTACGGAGCAACGGAGGGTTAGGAGGTTTGTACAGGGGCTCAATGTGGAAATATAGGAGGCCTTGGCAGCGGCCCAGATTAACACTTTTACAGAAGTTTTGGAGAAGGCTCAAAGAATAGAAATTGCTAGGCACAAGTGAGAGCTTTTCATGCAAAAAGGAGAGGTGCGCCTGGTGGAAGTCAAAGGCAAGGACAAGGTGATTTAGATATGCCACCCTCTAAGATGGGTCGAGGAGATGGTGGTG
>NC_040035.1:18457682-18519947 GCF_003713205.1 Coffea eugenioides | reverse complement strand
ATGTATGATGATTGGAAATGGTATGTAAGGGATATAGGAGGTGGAAAAAGTGGACAATTGCAAGTAATTTCTGTTTTGGAAGAAAATTGAAAAGTTAGGGTTCTAATGAATTCCATTTTGCCCGATTTTGTAGCTCATAGTTAGAGGCCGAATTGGCCTTGGGTTAAAACATGAAAGTTGTAGGGAATTATATTTTAGAAGTGCCTACAAAATTTCAGGTCAATCGGAGTAGCGTAACTTGAGAAATGTCGAAATTACCCTTGCTGTCCTGGTTTTACCCGAATTTGGGAATTGCTTCTGTAATTGGTTATTTTGGCTAGGAATGATTCCGAATTGGTTGTTGAGGTCTTCTCATGAAATGTAACCCTGTTTCTTAGATTTCAGATGGCTTTGGTATTTCTGGATTTGGACTTAGGTAGGCTGATTTATGATGTTTGCACTAGAATGCGTTCTGTGAAACTGTTTTTACGGTTCTGGTCTAGTAGATTGCATTTTTGACCTGGTTACACTCGAAAATGGGTTAAGTGACCTTCTGAAATATTGTAGCCGTATCTCTTAGCTTCGAAACTGTGGGTCTTGGACCTTCATCCGATAATCGTAGTGCCTTTGGTGCCATTACCGCAAAATGACATCATTCGTCTGTTTTTTTCAGGGTTAAAGCTAGTTCCATTTCCGGATTTTCTGGTTTCCTCTATTGCTTGTGTGTGCTTATGGAACCCTATTTTGGGAATATTTGGCATTGGTTTATGACTCGTT
This sequence comes from Coffea eugenioides, assembly GCF_003713205.1. Taxonomy (NCBI): domain Eukaryota; kingdom Viridiplantae; phylum Streptophyta; class Magnoliopsida; order Gentianales; family Rubiaceae; genus Coffea; species Coffea eugenioides. The sequence goes on along the minus strand of NC_040035.1, from coordinate 18,519,191 downwards.
ATCGAGTCTCATTGTACTTGTTTGCGTGTTTTAGGGCGTGACGGTGGTTCACGACGTTCCTTTGACGGAAGTGCATGAAATATCACTTTCGAGCTTGGTGAGTGTACAACTACTCACTTGTGTGTTACTATATGGCTTTGATACTTGAACTTGATGAGTTAAATGTTATTGCACCATCGATATTGATTGAAGTGAGGGTGTACTTTATCACTCTCACTTATTTCTCATGTTATTGGAATGTTACATGGAATGTTACATGAAATGAAAAGTACTTGACTTGGTGTCGATTGGACGAGTATCCAACGACCATGATTGTTATCATTGAGCTCAACCCCATTGGTAGTTGATTGAATCGAGCCGGCGAGGGCTTGGTCGTGACAATTAATAAGCCTTGGGGAAATGTTATATGGAATCTTGTAGTATGAGAGACTCTCGATTCCGGTATACTCGAGTAATACCACAGTGCAAGTGTTTGGGGTTCGGGCCCGGTAGGGGTATGTTGGGTGGAAGGAATGGAAGTAAAGTGGAGTCTACGGTTGGTTACTCTTAAACATTGACGGAGGGTCAATGAGCTTCGATCAAGAATGCAAACGAGGAAAAGGGCTCTTGAGAGCCGCCCGTATCCTTTTATCACCACCATTAATGTGTGCCTTTGTTTACTTTTGATGTATTGAAATGAAAAGCTTGATGCTTATATGAACTTGGTTGCTTGAGTAGTATTATCTCACTGGGCAATTAGCTCACTCTATTCCTTTTGTTTTCCTTACAGGAAAATAAATACTTTTGGACTGCAATTGATAATTGGTTGCCGAAATGAGCTAGTTGGACATATCTTTTGTATAGCTCATTTATTGAAACCCTAAATGTACTTTTGGGACCGTTTCTCTTTTGATTTGGCAAACCAGACATGTATCCACTTTTGAATACTTTTGTATGCCACTTTGGCTTGTAAATGCTAAGTTTCAAGATGTGAATGTTTGCTTGATATTTGGTTGGGTTCTGACGGGTCGGTTACTATTCATGGCCGACTCCGGACTTCATTTTTTTTTTATTTTTTTTATTTTGACATTTTGACTTGTTTACGCGCGTTTGTAAGTTCCGGTACGCAATAGATCGCTCTAAACTGCACCATTAGTCCTGGCGAGAGCTGGGCAGGCAGTCCACTAACCCCTTTGGTTCGCCTTAGGGGAAGGTGGGCTGTCACAGGTGGTATCAGAGCCTAGGTTTGAATTAGCCTGGGTGTAATGGAAATGCTCGATTTGAGGGTTCTTTGTTTATAGCCTTTAAGCTTATTTATGATTAATTGCCCTTTTGGTGTAGGATGGCCGGACAGGGTGAGCCTAGTGATAGTCCTCCGGGCGAGAGACCTCGTGGAGCGCTCCCCGTGATACCATACCAGATACGGCCAAGAGGGGCCGTCGTGCGCGAGAGTCCGTCTAACCGCCTCAGACGGTGTGAGTGCCGCCATAAGTATGCTTACCCTAACGCTCTAGTGTTCGCCGTGGCCGAGGAGCGTAAGGAGTTAGCCGCAGATAATGCTAGGCTTGAGGCTGAGGTGAACCAGCTTAGGGCGGCCAATGAGAAACAGGTCGAGCGCATTAAGGGCTTGGAGTACGACGTGCTAGAGGTAGAGGATAGGGTGGATGACCTCTGAACTGAGCTTAGGGAAGTCCGTGAGCGCGAGTCTAAGAGAGCCCGAAAGGTGAAGGTTCGAGCTGCCTCGATCCTGAACCTCTGTACTGACGTGGTCGAGGGCGTGAGCGACGAGGACTCATGTGCGGGGCCCGAGACTGGGGTTGGATCTACCTCGTCGGGTGGGTCTACTAGCTCGTCGTCGGACTAGGTTACGATTCCTAGGGTCTTTCAGATAGTTTTGTTTTCTGTATATAGGGCGGATAGGGAAAGAGCCTTAGCTAATCGTTTTGTACGTTTGGGTTAGCTACGTGTATATTTCTTTTGGATGGGGCTTTTCCCTCGTGGATTGTCCATGTTTGTACTTGACTTGACTGTACTTGACTTGACTGGTTGTTTATATGTGTGTTGTTGCCTTGTTTGGAATGTATATATATGGTTGTAAAAGTTTTTGGGATTTTATTTACATGCATTGTCATTTTATTGTTCTAGTACGTTTGTCTAGATCAAATAGAACTTATGGAAGGCACACGTAGTGGACGGGGGCATGGGCGCGGGAATAGGCAACCTACGCCAGACCGGGGTGCTGGGGAAACCTTCTCTGGACCCAATCCTGAACCGAGAGTTGACCCCAATGTACAGATAGCTGCCGCTATGCAGCAAATGACCAACCTGCTGGCACAAGTGGTGCAGCAACAAGGCCAGAACCCAAACCCTAATCCTGGAAACCCTGGCAATCATGTCGAGAGCGAAGACAGAGCTCTCTAACGATTTCAAAAGTTTGCACCACCCAAGTTCATTGGGGGACCCGATCCGGATGTCGCCGAAAGGTGGCTCGAAAAGATGGTCGATATTTTCGCTGCCCTGCACTATACCGAAGAACGGCAGGTGACTTTTGCCGTTTTCCAGCTGGAAGGGGCGGCCCGTTCCTGGTGGAATGTTATACGGAAAAAATGGGAACGGGAACAAACGCCCAGGACTTGGGTAAATTTTATGAGAGAGTTTAACGTGAAATTCTTCCATCCTCTGGTTCAGGAGAGGAAGGAAGATGAGTTCATCCGACTCCGCCAAGGAACTCAATCGGTGACAGAATACGAGAACCAGTTCACCCGCCTGTCCAAATTTGGCCTGAGTTGATTGTGACAGAGCAACGGCGAATTAGGCGTTTTATCCAGGGCCTAAATGTCGAAATCCAGAAGGACCTCGCAGTGGCTCAAATCAACGCTTTTAGCGAGGCCGTTGAGAAGGCATGCGGCCCGCTTCTGCTGTAATTCATCTATCTCAGTCTATACAGGTCCAAATGCATTGATTCCAAAGGCATACGGTAGCTAAGACATCAAGCTACATTTCATCAGAAGACACCAACAACAAAATCCAAACCAATTCCAGTCAAAACAGACGATTACAAGAGCAGTTCGCACATTCTGATCACCCAGAATAGTAACAGTAAAATCGACATATCTCACTCTACACTACTCCAAATGACCTGAAATTTTACAGGCATCTCAAACACATCAATACCTACAACTTTTATGTTTTAAGTAAAGGCCAATTCGGCCTCTAACCATATGATCCAAAACCGGACAGAAAAGGGGGTTATGAAACCCTAACTTTCCACATTTCAATCCAAACCCAAAATTGGTTACAATTTCCTATCATACACACCTACTAGAGTCATAACCCCTCATTACCAACCATCATAAATAACCACAACACCATGATCACATTAAACCAGAAAATTCCTCAATAAAATAAAAACTTAACCAATTCATCCCAAACCAAGAAATAAACCACAATTTTCAACACTATAGCCACCATTAGGCACAAATTAAGCATCATTAGGTGTAAGAGGAAGTGTAATCATCACTTACCTAGTAAACAAGAGAGAGGGAGTTGTAGAACACCTTAGCTTCCTTTAAAAACTTCACCAAACAACTTACTAGCACCTAATGGAATAATTTTATGGAATAGAAACTAGTTGATGCAATTGGTTTGGAAGATTGAGCTAAATGGAAGCTTGAAAATTGGAGAAATCTTCTTCCTTCTTGAGCTTAAGAGAGTCGGCCAACATGGAGAAAGAAATGGTGATTTTTAGTCAATTTTTGAGATATTTAATCTTAAGGGTAAAAAGTCAAAAAGTCCAACCAATGAGAAAGTGACACTTGGCACTCTATTAAATGCATTTCTATCCTTTAAGTCTCTCTCACATCAATCAAATCACCTCCTCTTCTTATCTCTTAACACCCGGTAAATTTTACTCAGTATCCGAAACTTAACCTTATTGGCCGAATTTTTCCGAACTTTTCGCACTAGTGGGGCCCACATTCATAATCTATCCGTAATTTTGTAAAAACTACCCAATGCTAGAAAAATCATCTAAAAACTATAATTACTCATAAAATCCACCAAGAAAATATTCCTAAGCCAGAAAATGCAAAAAACATGCAATTAAAGGGGAAAAACCCTAGGAAAATTATTAGGGCAATACGGGTTCTCACACTTTGCCGATACACTTGTTCGTTTCCCTCTTTCGTTCGTTTGTTTCGATTTGGCTCCATCCGATTGCGGGGTACTACTTTCCCGTGACTGTTTCCTCGGACAGTTGCTAAGTTGATGATTGCTACTCCCACAGCGCAGACATCTCCTTCCCTTTCTCCAACAATCCACTTCAATATGATTGAATTTTCTGCAATAACCACAAATTGTCACACCACCCACTCCACGGCCCTTCTTAGTAAATGATCTACCAGCTTTACCCTTTTTCTTTGCATGGAAGATCTTCAGTTGTGGCCTTGCAATTCCTGTCTTTTGTGCTTCCTCTGGAATCCCCATAGAAGTATTACTTTGTGCCATTGCTACGGTCTCCTTGGAAATCTCTTCGTATTTCCTCTTTAGCTCCATGTTTTGGTGTAAGAGCTCAAGTTTCTCCGAATACTCTTGCTTCCATCGCCCTTCCCAGTACTTGGTTAACCTCCTTTGAACCTCTATTTCGTCTCGGAGAACCGCAATTTCTTGATACGGATCAACCCAGTGTGTCATCTTACGGAGTTGCTGGAACTCGAAGGCTAGCCTGTCGGCAAAACAATGGGTCATAATACATTCCTAAGTACGAGTGGCACTCTCGGTCCTTGTCCATCAATTGTTTCCCTTTTGTTCTCTTGATTCTTGGCCTCGCTTAGTTCCACGGCCACGACCGCATCCGTGTCTCCGTCTTTCTTACATATATATATATATATATATATTTTTCCTCTCTTTTTTTCCCCCCAAGGTAATTCAGCGAATAAATGCAGTAAAGCGACACAAGTAATCGAATTCTAGCACACCAATTACACCAAAGACATATACACATATAACACCATGTATCAAGAGGGTAGACAATCCAATACATCAATACATGTCAAATTAGACAAATAATCATATGCACAATTACTCAAACCAATGTCATGTCATAGCGGTATCAAAGCAAATCAAGAATAAAGGCGATATCGTCCCATACCCAATTAAAATAACCCCGTCCGATCTCTCACGCCACTTACTATTCAAACGAATTATCCATTAACCTCTTGTACTCATTCCAGCCAAATAAAACCTGTTCATGTTCCCAAAAATGCAAATCTCACATACTTAACACCGCCTCAACTCTGGAGTACTCGGGCACAAGAATCCGAAATAAGACAATTCACCTCTCGAGCTGGCCAGTCCCAAGAGTAAACCATCTACAATCGAAATTCCTACCAGACGTACCTATCTATGGTCCTCAATTACCACGAAAAAGATTTAAGACCTATAACGTTCACAATTCAGAGCTTAGGCTCAAACGAGCACTTATTCCTTCATACCTATTCACCACTTAGTCCAGGCTCACTCCGCGCAGAGACCACGCGAAACAGGCTCTGATACCAACTGTGACGACCCCACTTCTCCCAAGGGCGAACCCGAGGGTATCGGCGGGCCGCCTGCCTAGCTCGCGCCAGGACTCGAAACCTAAAGAAATAAAATTAGGTAAACCGAAAGAGCACTATATACACATATATACAATCCCAAAAGTGTTCGAATCATCCCATTACATCCTTACGAATATAACCAAAATCAAAGAGTAGACCCTAAGGAGGGTCCTTATACAAACCACCAAAACTACCATCCTAATTGTCCAACTATTACATGCAAACCTAACTATACTAGTGTATGTGCCAAAAGTCCCCGCGTCAGCCCCTGCTAAGGAAAACAAAGGAAAAGGGGTAAGCTATATGCTTAGTAAGTAAACAGGGGCAAAAGCGTAAATCTCACATATTAACAATTACACAGTAAGAGTAAAGCAAAAGCAGAAAAATAACATCACATAATAAGGATACGGGTGGCTCCAAAGCCAATTCATGTGCCATGTATGATCTCCTGCCGACACTCCGTCGACCACAAATAATGGTCCGTAGAACTTCACTTGTACTCCCACCGTACACCTTATCACCCTCTCTGGACAGGCACTGTACAAACTTGCTCGAGCGAACGAAATTGAGCTTGGTTTACAAGCTCGGGTCACAAACTTGGTGACCTCAAACCAGGTTGGACTAACTTCGACCAAGCCCTAACCGGCTCGAATAGTCCATCTAGGTCATGAGATCGGGCCCCAAACTCACAAACTTCACAAAATTTATTCAAAAGTCACCCCGAGCCACAAGCTCAAGGGGTTTAGTTCCAAAATGATTCATATACATATGTCATGTACAAATATGTGCGCAAACTAGGGTTTAGGTCGAGTGCGATAAAGTACACCATCGCCTAGGTACCCTTTTCATACATATCGAAACACATAAGCAACTAGCACGTAAGAACGGCCTAAATACTTACACAACGAACAAAAGAGCAAAAGTACGAAATTCGTGCCGCGAGGAGTAGCTAGTAGGCCCCACCGGCTCCACCTAACTCACCAACGTCTGAAATTGAAGATTGTGTCACAATATATCACAAATGGCTACTAACATACTTAAAACAAGCAAAACGGCAAAATCGGCACATGCAAGTGCGGAAACGGCAAAACGGGCGCACGCGCCCGCGCGGAATGGCAAACGGAAATGGCCAAATCTGCCTTCTCAAACCGGTTTGATCAAAATTTAGGCTAGGAATGTCGGATAAAGGTACATGAGATCCCGTTACGAAGCTAGGAGAAAAGTCTATAACTTTCATGAAGACCCCTAACTCCGGATCTGAACAGAGATGGGTCGAAAGTGCAGAAAACCGTTCCAGGAATTCGCACTCCAAAATAACGGACAGGGTATGTTTGCTGGACTATAACTCCCAGATCACAAATCCGAATCACGAAATTCAAAAGGAATTAGAAAGCTGAGACATAAGGCTAAAACTTTGATGTTTTGGCCAAGACCTGAATCCACTCAGAACAGAACGAAATTTGAGTGTCAAAGTACCCGTCAGAACTGTCCAGATTCAAAGGCAGTTCTGACGATTGATCTTGTTTGGATCATAACGGAAGCTACGGAACTCGGATTTCGACGCACTTTATACCGTTTCGAACCCAAAACCAAGATCTACATTTCTTATGAAGGAGTCACCACCCAGATCGTACGGTATCAAAACCGAAAAAGTCACGGGCAGAAGCTAAACTAAAAACGTACAGAACCTGATGTTCAAAACAGGCTTGAGTATTTCATCTATAACTCATGATACACAAATCCGTTTCACCTGAAATTTTACAGGAATATTCTGGACTTAAGAGGCTACAATGTTGAAGAAGGTCACTCAGTCCAATTGCGAGTGTAACTACGTCAAAAATGTAACATACTACACCAGAATCGCAAAACAGGTTCACAAACTGTATTCTAGTACAAACATCATAAAACAGCCTACATAAGTCCAAATCCAGAAATTCCAAAGCCATATGAAATATTTGAAACAGGGCTACAATTCATTAGAAGACCGGAACAACCAATTCTGAAGCAATTCCAGCCAAAACAACCAATTACAGGCGCAATTCTTACATTCGGGTAAAACCAGGACAGCAAGGGTAATTTCGACTTTTCTCATTCTACACTACTCCGATTGACCTGAAATTTTGTAGAAACCTATAAAATGTTATTTCCTACAACTTTCATGTTTTAATCTAAGGCCAATTCGGCCTCTAACCAGGAGATACAAAACCGGACAGAATTGAAGGGTATGAAACCCTAGTCTTCCAAATTTCCCTCCAAACCAAAAAGTGCTTGCAATTAACAATCATTTACACCTACTAGCCTCATTTTAGGCCATTGCCAATCATCATACAAGGCCACACCATCAAATTCATATATAAACAGAAAAATCACCAATAAATGGAAAACTTCACCACTTCATCCAAAATCAAGAAATAAACCACAAAATTCAACATTTTAACTACCACTAAGCACAAATTAAGCTTCATTAGGTGAAGAAGAAGGTTCATTCACTACTCACCTAGTAAAACAAGAGAGGGAGAGTTGCTTGTCACCTTAGCTTCCCCAAACACTTCACCAAACAACTCACTAACACCTAATGAAGAGGTTTTATGGAGTAGAAACAAGTTTAAGTGATTGTTTTGGAGGATTTGAGCTAGATGGAAGCCAAAACTTTGAAGAGTTTTCTTTCTTCCTTTGCTAGAGAAGGCCGGCCAAGATGGAGAAGAAAAGAGTGAATTTTTGGTAATTTTTGAGATATTTTAACCAAATGGTAAGACAAGGAATAGTAGTCTTACTTAAGGACTAATCCAAGGGTGACACTTGTCACCTTATTTAATACATACATATCCTTTTGTCTCTCTCCACTCTCATCCATATATCAACCTTTAATTATCTCACAACACCCGGTAAATTAAAACCAGTATCCAAAACTTAACTTAATTGGCCGAATTTTACCTAACTTTCCGCGCTAGTGGGTCCCACGTCCGATATATGTTCTTAATTTCTCAAAAACTAGCCAATACTAGAAAAATCATCTAAAAATTATATCTGCTCCTTAAAAGTATCTAGAAATTTTTTTCTAATCACGAAAATGCAGAAAACAAGCCATGAAAAATATGAAAACCTAGAAAATAGGAAATTACGGGTTCTCACACTCTCTCCCCCTTAAGGAAATTTCGTCCTCGAAATTTTACCTTCAGATGGCTCAGGAGCTTGTTGGTTGTCTAATGTATAAGTCTTTGCCGATACACTTGTTCGTTTCCCTCTTTCGTTCGTTTGTTTTGATTTGGCTCCATCCGATTGCTGGGTACTACTTTCCCGTGACTGTTTCCTCGGACAGTTGCTAAGTTGATGATTGCTACTCCCACAGCGCAGACATCTCCTTCCCTTTCTCCAACAATCCACTTCAATATGATTGAATTTTCTGCAATAACCACAAATTGTCACACCACCCACTCCACGGCCCTTCTTAGTAAATGATCTACCAGCTTTACCCTTTTTCTTTGCATGGAAGATCTTCAGTTGTGGCCTTGCAATTCCTGTCTTTTGTGCTTCCTCTGGAATCCCCATAGAAGTATTACTTTGTGCCATTGCTACGGTCTCCTTTGAAATCTCTTCGTATTTCCTCTTTAGCTCCATGTTTTGGTGTAAGAGCTCAAGTTTCTCCGAATACTCTTGCTTCCATCGCCCTTCCCAGTACTTGGTTAACCTCCTTTGAACCTCTATTTCGTCTCGGAGAACCGCAATTTCTTGATACGGATCAACCCAGTGTGTCATCTTACGGAGTTGCTGGAACTGGAAGGCTAGCCTGTCGGCAAAACAATGGGTCATAATACATTCCTAAGTACGAGTGGCACTCTCGGTCCTTGTCCATCAATTGTTTCCCTTTTCTTCTCTTGATTCTTGGCCTCGCTTAGTTCCACAGCCACGACCACATCCGTGTCTCCGTCTTTCTTACATATATATATATATATATATTTTCCTCTCTTTTTTTCACCCCAAGGTAATTCAGCGAATAAATGCAGTAAAGCGACACAAGTAATCGAATTCTAGCACACCAATTACACCAAAGACATATACACATATAACACCATGTATCAAGAGGGTAGACAATCCAATACATCAATACATGTCAAATTAGACAAATAATCATATGCACAATTACTCAAACCAATGTCATGTCATAGCGGTATCAAAGCAAATCAAGAATAAAGGCGATATCGTCCCATACCCAATTAAAATAACCCCGTCCGATCTCTCACGCCACTTACTATTCAAACGAATTATCCATTAACCTCTTGTACTCATTCCAGCCAAATAAAACCTGTTCATGTTCCCAAAAATGCAAATCTCACATACTTAACACCGCCTCAACTCTGGAGTACTCGGGCACAAGAATCCGAAATAAGACAATTCACCTCTCGAGCTGGCCAGTCCCAAGAGTAAACCATCTACAATCGAAATTCCTACCAGACGTACCTATCTATGGTCCTCAATTACCACGAAAAAGATTTAAGACCTATAACGTTCACAATTCAGAGCTTAGGCTCAAACGAGCACTTATTCCTTCATACCTATTCACCACTTAGTCCAGGCTCACTCCGCGCAGAGACCACGCGAAACAGGCTCTGATACCAACTGTGACGACCCCACTTCTCCCAAGGGCGAACCCGAGGGTATCGGCGGGCCGCCTGCCTAGCTCGCGCCAGGACTCGAAACCTAAAGAAATAAAATTAGGTAAACCGAAAGAGCACTATATACACATATATACAATCCCAAAAGTGTTCGAATCATCCCATTACATCCTTACGAATATAACCAAAATCAAAGAGTAGACCCTAAGGAGGGTCCTTATACAAACCACCAAAACTACCATCCTAATTGTCCAACTATTACATGCAAACCTAACTATACTAGTGTATGTGCCAAAAGTCCCCGCGTCAGCCCCTGCTAAGGAAAACAAAGGAAAAGGGGTAAGCTATATGCTTAGTAAGTAAACAGGGGCAAAAGCGTAAATCTCACATATTAACAATTACACAGTAAGAGTAAAGCAAAAGCAGAAAAATAACATCACATAATAAGGATACGGGTGGCTCCAAAGCCAATTCATGTGCCATGTATGATCTCCTGCCGACACTCCGTCGACCACAAATAATGGTCCGTAGAACTTCACTTGTACTCCCACCGTACACCTTATCACCCTCTCTGGACAGGCACTGTACAAACTTGCTCGAGCGAACGAAATTGAGCTTGGTTTACAAGCTCGGGTCACAAACTTGGTGACCTCAAACCAGGTTGGACTAACTTCGACCAAGCCCTAACCGGCTCGAATAGTCCATCTAGGTCATGAGATCGGGCCCCAAACTCACAAACTTCACAAAATTTATTCAAAAGTCACCCCGAGCCACAAGCTCAAGGGGTTTAGTTCCAAAATGATTCATATACATATGTCATGTACAAATATGTGCGCAAACTAGGGTTTAGGTCGAGTGCGATAAAGTACACCATCGCCTAGGTACCCTTTTCATACATATCGAAACACATAAGCAACTAGCACGTAAGAGTGGCCTGAATACTTACACAACGAACAAAAGAGCAAAAGTACGAAATTCGTGCCGCGAGGAGTAGCTAGTAGGCCCCACCGGCTCCACCTAACTCACCAATGTCTGAAATTGAAGATTGTGTCACAATAAATCACAAATGGCTACTAACATACTTAAAACAAGCAAAACGGCAAAATCGGCACATGCAAGTGCGGAAACGGCAAAACGGGCGCACGCGCCCGCGCGGAACGGCAAACGGAAATGGCCAAATCTGCCTTCTCAAACCGGTTTGATCAAAATTTAGGCTAGGAATGTTGGATCAAGGTATATGAGGTACCGTTACGAAGCTAGGAGAAAAGTCTATAACTTTCATGAAGACCCCTAACTCCGGATCTGAACAGAGATGGGTCGAAAGTGCAGAAAACCGTTCCAGGAATTCGCACTCCAAAATAACGGACAGGGTATGTTTGCTGGACTATAACTCCCAGATCACAAATCCAAATCAGGAAATTCCAAAGGCATTAGAAAGCTGAGACATAAGGCTAAAACTTTGATGTTTTGGCCAAGACCTGAATCCACTCAGAACAGAACAAACTTTGAGTGTCAAAGTACCCGTCAGAACTGTCCAGATTCCAAGGCAGTTCTGACGATTGATCTTGTTTGGGTCATAACGGAAGGTACAGAACTCGGATTTCGACGTACTTTATACCGTTTCGAAGCCAAAACCAAGATCTACATTTCTTATGAAGGATTCACCACCCAGATCGTACGGTATCAAAACTGAAAAAGTCACGGGCAGAAGCTAAACTAAAAACGCACAGAACCTGATGTTCAAAACAGGCTTGAGTATTTCATCTATAACTCATGATACACAAATCCGTTTCACCTGAAATTTTACAGGAATATTCAGGACTTAAGAGGATACAATGTTGAAGAAGGCCACTCAGTCCAATTGCGAGTGTAACTACGTCAAAAATGTAACATACTACACCAGAATCGCAAAACAGGTTCACAAACCGTATTCTAGTACAAACATCATAAAACAGCATACATAAGTCCAAATCCAGAAATTCCAAAGCCATATGAAAGCTTATAAACAGGGATACAATTCATTAGAAGACCGGAACAACCAATTCTAAAGCAATTCCAGCCAAAAAAACCAATTACAGGCGCAATTCTTACATTCGGGTAAAACCAGGATGGCAAGGGTAATTTCGACTTTTCTCATTCTACACTACTCCGATTGACCTGAAATTTTGTAGAAACCTCTAAAATTTTATTTCCTACAACTTTCATGTTTTAATCTAAGGCCAATTCGGCCTCTAACCAGGAGATACAAAACCGGACAGAATTGAAGGGTATGAAACCCTAGTCTTCCAAATTTCCCTCCAAACCAAAAAGTGCTTGCAATTAACAATCATTTACACCTACTAGCCTCATTTTAGGCCATTGCCAATCATCATACAAGGCCACACCATCAAATTCATATATAAACAGAAAAATCACCAATAAATGGAAAACTTCACCACTTCATCCAAAATCAAGAAATAAACCACAAAATTCAACATTTTAACTACCACTAAGCACAAATTAAGCTTCATTAGGTGAAGAAGAAGGTTCATTCACTACTCACCTAGTAAAACAAGAGAGGGAGAGTTGCTTGTCACCTTAGCTTCCCCAAACACTTCACCAAACAACTCACTAACACCTAATGAAGAGGTTTTATGGAGTAGAAACAAGTTTAAGTAATTGTTTTGGAGGATTTGAGCTAGATGGAAGCCAAAACTTTGAAGAGTTTTCTTTCTTCCTTTGCTAGAGAAGGCCGGCCAAGATGGAGAAGAAAAGAGTGAATTTTTGGTAATTTTTGAGATATTTTAACCAAATGGTAAGACAAGGAATAGTAGTCTTACTTAAGGACTAATCCAAGGGTGACACTTGTCACCTTATTTAATACATACATATCCTTTTGTCTCTCTCCACTCTCATCCATATATCAACCTTTAATTATCTCACAACACCCGGTAAATTAAAACCAGTATCCAAAACTTAACTTAATTGGCCAAATTTTACCTAACTTTCCGCGCTAGTGGGTCCCACGTCCGATATATGTTCTTAATTTCTCAAAACCTAGCCAATACTAGAAAAATCATCTAAAAATTATATCTGCTCCTTAAAAGTATCTAAAAATTTTTTTCTAATCACGAAAATGCAGAAAACAAGCCATGAAAAATATGAAAACCTAGAAAATAGGAAATTACGGGTTCTCACACTCTCTCCCCCTTAAGGAAATTTCGTCCTCGAAATTTTACCTTCAGATGGCTCAGGAGCTTGTTGGTTGTCTAATGTATAAGTCTTTGCCGATACACTTGTTCGTTTCCCTCTTTCGTTCGTTTGTTTTGATTTGGCTCCATCCGATTGCGGGGTACTACTTTCCCGTGACTGTTTCCTCGGACAGTTGCTAAGTTGATGATTGCTACTCCCACAGCGCAGACATCTCCTTCCCTTTCTCCAACAATCCACTTCAATATGATTGAATTTTCTGCAATAACCACAAATTGTCACACCACCCACTCCACGGCCCTTCTTAGTAAATGATCTACCAGCTTTACCCTTTTTCTTTGCATGGAAGATCTTCAGTTGTGGCCTTGCAATTCCTGTCTTTTGTGCTTCCTCTGGAATCCCCATAGAAGTATTACTTTGTGCCATTGCTACGGTCTCCTTTGAAATCTCTTCGTATTTCCTCTTTAGCTCCATGTTTTGGTGTAAGAGCTCAAGTTTCTCCGAATACTCTTGCTTCCATCGCCCTTCCCAGTACTTGGTTAACCTCCTTTGAACCTCTATTTCGTCTCGGAGAACCGCAATTTCTTGATACGGATCAACCCAGTGTGTCATCTTACGGAGTTGCTGGAACTGGAAGGCTAGCCTGTCGGCAAAACAATGGGTCATAATACATTCCTAAGTACGAGTGGCACTCTCGGTCCTTGTCCATCAATTGTTTCCCTTTTCTTCTCTTGATTCTTGGCCTCGCTTAGTTCCACAGCCACGACCACATCCGTGTCTCCGTCTTTCTTACATATATATATATATATATATTTTCCTCTCTTTTTTTCACCCCAAGGTAATTCAGCGAATAAATGCAGTAAAGCGACACAAGTAATCGAATTCTAGCACACCAATTACACCAAAGACATATACACATATAACACCATGTATCAAGAGGGTAGACAATCCAATACATCAATACATGTCAAATTAGACAAATAATCATATGCACAATTACTCAAACCAATGTCATGTCATAGCGGTATCAAAGCAAATCAAGAATAAAGGCGATATCGTCCCATACCCAATTAAAATAACCCCGTCCGATCTCTCACGTGACTTACTATTCAAACGAATTATCCATTAACCTCTTGTACTCATTCCAGCCAAATAAAACCTGTTCATGTTCCCAAAAATGCAAATCTCACATACTTAACACCGCCTCAACTCTGGAGTACTCGGGCACAAGAATCCGAAATAAGACAATTCACCTCTCGAGCTGGCCAGTCCCAAGAGTAAACCATCTACAATCGAAATTCCTACCAGACGTACCTATCTATGGTCCTCAATTACCACGAAAAAGATTTAAGACCTATAACGTTCACAATTCAGAGCTTAGGCTCAAACGAGCACTTATTCCTTCATACCTATTCACCACTTAGTCCAGGCTCACTCCGCGCAGAGACCACGCGAAACAGGCTCTGATACCAACTGTGACGACCCCACTTCTCCCAAGGGCGAACCCGAGGGTATCGGCGGGCCGCCTGCCTAGCTCGCGCCAGGACTCGAAACCTAAAGAAATAAAATTAGGTAAACCGAAAGAGCACTATATACACATATATACAATCCCAAAAGTGTTCGAATCATCCCATTACATCCTTACGAATATAACCAAAATCAAAGAGTAGACCCTAAGGAGGGTCCTTATACAAACCACCAAAACTACCATCCTAATTGTCCAACTATTACATGCAAACCTAACTATACTAGTGTATGTGCCAAAAGTCCCCGCGTCAGCCCCTGCTAAGGAAAACAAAGGAAAAGGGGTAAGCTATATGCTTAGTAAGTAAACAGGGGCAAAAGCGTAAATCTCACATATTAACAATTACACAGTAAGAGTAAAGCAAAAGCAGAAAAATAACATCACATAATAAGGATACGGGTGGCTCCAAAGCCAATTCATGTGCCATGTATGATCTCCTGCCGACACTCCGTCGACCACAAATAATGGTCCGTAGAACTTCACTTGTACTCCCACCGTACACCTTATCACCCTCTCTGGACAGGCACTGTACAAACTTGCTCGAGCGAACGAAATTGAGCTTGGTTTACAAGCTCGGGTCACAAACTTGGTGACCTCAAACCAGGTTGGACTAACTTCGACCAAGCCCTAACCGGCTCGAATAGTCCATCTAGGTCATGAGATCGGGCCCCAAACTCACAAACTTCACAAAATTTATTCAAAAGTCACCCCGAGCCACAAGCTCAAGGGGTTTAGTTCCAAAATGATTCATATACATATGTCATGTACAAATATGTGCGCAAACTAGGGTTTAGGTCGAGTGCGATAAAGTACACCATCGCCTAGGTACCCTTTTCATACATATCGAAACACATAAGCAACTAGCACGTAAGAGTGGCCTGAATACTTACACAACGAACAAAAGAGCAAAAGTACGAAATTCGTGCCGCGAGGAGTAGCTAGTAGGCCCCACCGGCTCCACCTAACTCACCAATGTCTGAAATTGAAGATTGTGTCACAATAAATCACAAATGGCTACTAACATACTTAAAACAAGCAAAACGGCAAAATCGGCACATGCAAGTGCGGAAACGGCAAAACGGGCGCACGCGCCCGCGCGGAACGGCAAACGGAAATGGCCAAATCTGCCTTCTCAAACCGGTTTGATCAAAATTTAGGCTAGGAATGTTGGATCAAGGTATATGAGGTACCGTTACGAAGCTAGGAGAAAAGTCTATAACTTTCATGAAGACCCCTAACTCCGGATCTGAACAGAGATGGGTCGAAAGTGCAGAAAACCGTTCCAGGAATTCGCACTCCAAAATAACGGACAGGGTATGTTTGCTGGACTATAACTCCCAGATCACAAATCCAAATCAGGAAATTCCAAAGGCATTAGAAAGCTGAGACATAAGGCTAAAACTTTGATGTTTTGGCCAAGACCTGAATCCACTCAGAACAGAACAAACTTTGAGTGTCAAAGTACCCGTCAGAACTGTCCAGATTCCAAGGCAGTTCTGACGATTGATCTTGTTTGGGTCATAACGGAAGGTACAGAACTCGGATTTCGACGTACTTTATACCGTTTCGAAGCCAAAACCAAGATCTACATTTCTTATGAAGGATTCACCACCCAGATCGTACGGTATCAAAACTGAAAAAGTCACGGGCAGAAGCTAAACTAAAAACGCACAGAACCTGATGTTCAAAACAGGCTTGAGTATTTCATCTATAACTCATGATACACAAATCCGTTTCACCTGAAATTTTACAGGAATATTCAGGACTTAAGAGGATACAATGTTGAAGAAGGCCACTCAGTCCAATTGCGAGTGTAACTACGTCAAAAATGTAACATACTACACCAGAATCGCAAAACAGGTTCACAAACCGTATTCTAGTACAAACATCATAAAACAGCATACATAAGTCCAAATCCAGAAATTCCAAAGCCATATGAAAGCTTATAAACAGGGATACAATTCATTAGAAGACCGGAACAACCAATTCTAAAGCAATTCCAGCCAAAAAAACCAATTACAGGCGCAATTCTTACATTCGGGTAAAACCAGGATGGCAAGGGTAATTTCGACTTTTCTCATTCTACACTACTCCGATTGACCTGAAATTTTGTAGAAACCTCTAAAATTTTATTTCCTACAACTTTCATGTTTTAATCTAAGGCCAATTCGGCCTCTAACCAGGAGATACAAAACCGGACAGAATTGAAGGGTATGAAACCCTAGTCTTCCAAATTTCCCTCCAAACCAAAAAGTGCTTGCAATTAACAATCATTTACACCTACTAGCCTCATTTTAGGCCATTGCCAATCATCATACAAGGCCACACCATCAAATTCATATATAAACAGAAAAATCACCAATAAATGGAAAACTTCACCACTTCATCCAAAATCAAGAAATAAACCACAAAATTCAACATTTTAACTACCACTAAGCACAAATTAAGCTTCATTAGGTGAAGAAGAAGGTTCATTCACTACTCACCTAGTAAAACAAGAGAGGGAGAGTTGCTTGTCACCTTAGCTTCCCCAAACACTTCACCAAACAACTCACTAACACCTAATGAAGAGGTTTTATGGAGTAGAAACAAGTTTAAGTGATTGTTTTGGAGGATTTGAGCTAGATGGAAGCCAAAACTTTGAAGAGTTTTCTTTCTTCCTTTGCTAGAGAAGGCCGGCCAAGATGGAGAAGAAAAGAGTGAATTTTTGGTAATTTTTGAGATATTTTAACCAAATGGTAAGACAAGGAATAGTAGTCTTACTTAAGGATTAATCCAAGGGTGACACTTGTTACCTTATTTAATACATACATATCCTTTTGTCTCTCTCCACTCTCATCCATATATCAACCTTTAATTATCTCATAACACCCGGTAAATTAAACCCAGTATCCAAAACTTAACCTAATTGGCCGAATTTTACCTAACTTTCCGCGCTAGTGGGTCCCACGTCCGATATATGTTCTTAATTTCTCAAAAACTAACCAATACTAGAAAAATCATCTAAAAATTATATCTGCTCCTTAAAAGTATCTAGAATTTTTTTTCTAATCACGAAAATGCAGAAAACAAGCCATGAAAAATATGAAAACCTAGAAAATAGGAAATTACGGGTTCTCACACATTTGACCCTTTTACCCTTTTTTTAAAGTAATCTAGTCAATTTTGAATAAATCTTCAATTTCATCCTATCCTCTTGATCCGCTTATTCCTTTTTTAGGGTTTAAGTCTAAAATTCACTGAATAAATTAGTCGAGGCATTGCAATCCTTTCAAGAGTAAGCTCTCTTTCAAATATCCTGTGTCGATCAAAGTAAGCAATCCACTTGGACTTTGTCCTCATTTTTTAGGACAAATGTTTCTTCTCACTCCAAATTGGCCAAATTTTTCAAATCATTTTTCACTCAATCAGTTGATCGGATTCATCAGGTATGGCATAGTGCCTACCCTAGAGGATTGCATTTTCATGCTAGGCCTACCCTTGGCACAACAAGGGCTCCCCAATAGGACATGCATACCGACTTGCCAATTTTGCTTACTAACTCTGGTTTTTTTTCTCTTTCTTTTTCCCCCTTCCCTGCATTTATAAAAAGATGTTTCAATAAGGTGGAAATATTTTTTCTATATCTGATAACAATTTTGATTCGATAAAGTTTGAAAGGTAATACTTGATTCTTGGGCAGACCTTGCAATGAAAACATGAAAGATCCATCTGGAAGCTCTAGGCTAAAGTCTCTGAGAGACTTTATAATGGTTTTTCATAGAAAAATTCTGTTTATTTGATTTGTTAATACATTTTGTTCCAAAAGAAATAGAGACAAAAAGTGTATATATGTGGAGCTTTTTAGAAGTTTTTCTCTTCTCATTTGTATTATAATTGAACGAGATTTTTTTGTTTTTCAACAATAAAGCTTTGGACAATTATTGTTTTGCATATATATTTATGTACATTTCATTGTTTATTTTTGCTCATTGGAGATTTCATGATGAATTTTAAGAAATAAGACTAAATTGGAATCTTTCAACCTCTAGCTTGAAATTTCATAAGTGTATGCTTTCTAAGATCTTTATGTACACTAGATTGGTGATCCAAGCTATACAATAAGAGTGCTCAAAATTCAAAAGAGGTTACTCAAAAGACCCCATGAGATACCTTTTCTCCTTCTATTAACCCCAAAATAAAATCAGTCACATTGATTGATAAATTGCAAATTGGGGCGATCTTTGCTTGAGAAATGTCCACTGTGTCTAGTTATATTCAATTCACATCTAAGTGAAAGCAAAATGTGCATTATTCTTGTTTGTTTTGGAAATTTGGAATGATACTTCGAACATTCGTTTCTCTACCTATACAGATTTTATCATTTGCTCTCCCATTTGAGCCTTTAAAAGAATAATTTTCGTTTCAAATAATTGCCTTGATGATCACTACCCTACATTGGAAAATTTTCAAATATCAAAAAAGGGAATGGGTTCTCAACGAGCATTTCGTTACTTTGGTTGTCATGAGGTGTAAGAATGATACTTTGGCCATCGTTTCTACAACCTAAACACCATTTATCCCTTGCACCCTAATTTGAGCTAAAATTGGTAGTTCTTTTCAAAAGCATTTATGATCGCACCCCACAATGGGAAAGGAGATTGGAGAATTTGGAAAAAGGGAAAGAAAAAGCATAAATGCTAAAATTAAATTGGGAAGATTTGGTTCTACCATTGCTATCTGGGCTTCAATTTTGACAAAAAAAAAGAAAAAGGAAGAGTTTTGTCCGACGAACCACTTATGGAGAGTCTTCCTCAGTCAGTTAATTCAGATACATGCAAGAAATTTCGCATTAATGAAAGTTTCCTTTCAGAGTTAATGTAAGGAACGGAATAAAAGTCAGACCCTCTTCTTTTCCAATCAGGCATTCTATCCCTAGTTATCCTTTTTGAGCCTTCAGAATAAATTATTTCGTTTGGCAACCCCTGAGAATCGCAAACCCTACACTGGGACAAGTTTGAGTTGAAAAGGAAAAGTTTCAAGAAGTGAAAAGTGATAATGCAACAAAATCAAAAGACAAAAGAAGAAAAGAAAACCTCAGTTCAAAAATAAATTGGGGCAAATTTTGTGAAAATTCAAAAGAATGGCAGAATGCCGAAAAATCAAAAGAAGAAAGGAAATGAAAGAAAAAGCCCCAATTGAGCATAAACTGGGGCAAATTCTGATTTAGCTCTAAAATAGAGTTGGTACAACAATGCGATCTCGGGTTCTTCAAACTGCTTTTGAAATCTGCTTTCAAGCCTTAACTTTTCTAAGCACCCCACCTGACCCCATTACGAAAGCCGAAAGTCCTGACTTCTGTTCTTTGCAATATCTCCGTCAAGGAATTTTCTAATTGGCAAGTGATGTTCATATACTGATGCCAAGGAATTTTTTTGAATGTATTTCTGAATTGATTAGGTGTGAGGTTGACACTGCTCTTCATGTGAAACCCCGCGAGGGCACTTTTGAAAAAAAGGAAAAGAAAAAGGAAAAACGAGCGAAATGAATGCAAAAGAAAAATGCAAGAAGATTTGATGCTGAAAGACCCTGTTGAGTGATGATAAAAAGTCAGACAAAGTCCAAGATCTTGGAGTCCAAAATGAGGGCAATTTTGAGAAAAATGCGATCTTCGGTGCAATGTCCTTGAAAATTATTTCTTTAACTATCGTCTTCAAGCCACATTACAAGCCCATAAAAGTCCATCGTTGACTTATTCTTTCATGACAACTCAAAACAAAGGTCATGCTCATAAGAAATCCATCGATCACTCATGATCATAAGGGTATAACCAGTTTTCACATGTTTAGCTATCGTTTCTACCCATTTGTTGCAAGCTTAAAGCTTATATGTTGACTATATTTTCTTAAGAAAAAGGGGTGACAAACTATTTGCTTTCACTAAGATGTGATATCGAATGGGCACAAAAATAAGACAAATCTCGACCTCCCATTTCCAAATCAGAAATAACGCCCACATGATCGGTCCTGAAAGATGAGCCAACAAAAAGTGGTGACCCGCTACTCAAAGCTGTGAGGACTCGTAAAAACTATTATTTTATGCCTAATTTATGGCTTAATAAATTATTTAATTGGATTTTTGCCACGAGGAATATTTTCTAGTCTTATTAGACCTAAATACATGGTAATATAACTTCGTTATATTTTTAAAATGACTCGTTCTAAAAATTAATTTCCTGGAGTACGTTTAGTAAAAATAGTGAATAGTACTTGGAGATTTTATCCACGTAGTAGCACAATAAGCTTGGAATATTGGAAACTTGTACTACGGTCCTAAAATAGGTAATCTTATGAGTAAATACTCAAGTGATAGTTAGTAGTGCAATCGTTATAAGAATTTATGGGAAGTTTCGCGTTATAGCGTTAAAATTGACGGTACGCGTTTTCACACGCGCGACTTTATTTGAGGGACTTTAGACCCTTATATCGGGACAATTAAGAGTGAATAACACTTACATGAATATAAATGTATTGGAGGTTTAGTGCACTAGTGAACCAAACGCGCGAGAAAATCGAGCCGCAATCGCGCCAAACGGCCCCTAATGAGAGTTGACTTTTGGGTGAATTTACACCACTTATTTCACCTTCTCTTGGAAGCTAAAAGAAATCAGATCACTCTCATCTTCTCTCTCCTCATTGCCGACCAGCCCTCCCCTCTCTCTAACTCCCTTGCTTCAAAATTTCAGCTCATAAATCTCACTCAAACCAACCCCAAATCATCTCCAAATTCAACCAAACTTGCACCACACTTAGCTTGATACTTGAGGATCATTTTGAGCTGCAAACAAGGGCTTAAAATCACGGTTTTTCTGGGGTAAAAGAGGGCTGAAAATTCTGCTTGAACATCAAACCAAAGTAAGTGATGATCCACTCTTGGAAACTTGAAGTTTGGAAGCTATCTTACCTTGTTAAGTTCATGCATGCATTTGGTTAGCTTGATATGGTTGTGTAATGTTCTAGTGGGCTCTTTGTATTCCCACACTTGGGTTGTTGTTGCTGATTTGAGGATCAATGTTGGATTTAATGGTAGTTTAATGGTTATAATGATGGATTTATGGAGTGTTATTGTTGGAAACTCAAGTAGAGGTCATGACCAGAAATTGCTGAATCTGCCCCTGTTTTGTTCGGCCATGATAAGGCCAATTTTTGGTGATTTATTGGCATGAACCTGATGTTTATATGCTATGTTATATGTGTAGAAATTTTCGTTGGAAAACATTAACGTTTGGATGGGCAAATGAATTTATTCGTGGACTAGGCAAGCTGAAAATTATTTTCGGGTAACCCTGTCCAGCGGTAGCATTTTGGCCATAACTCTGTCTTCGGGTGTCGAAATCAAGTGCCGTCGGTGGCGTTTGAAACTAGACATTCCTGGATTTAATTTGAGATAAAATTCACGTTCTGATTCTTTGTGAGTGAGCAGAACCAAACGTTTTAAGATAGCTGTCCTGTCTCTCGGATTTGCTGGAATGGCTTGTAGAGGCAGCAACTTGAGGCTCAATTTTGAGCTGGTTGCTTGCCAAATTTCAAAACGTTTCCTTCTGTAAACTTTTAGTCCCGTGAATTTATTTTCTAACGCCATAAACCATGCCTCATTCCGAGTTAAATTGATTGAGTTGTGACTAAAACAATAGGACTGCCCTGTTCTGGAAAAACGTAGTATTTGGACTGATTTGGGAAAAAACTTGGGAATGATTTTATTAATTGAAGTTCTTGATGCTCATCACTTACCAAAGGTATCATGGATGTATCTTAGACCTTTATTTCACAAATGAACCATGGCCGAATGGTTTTCTTGGTTAAACGATTTGAAATTGGGAAATGAAAGTCACAAGGCAGATTGCCTTAGAATTTTTCCTGAACTTTGGATGATTAGTTAACTACCTTCCCGAGGGTATTTTTCCCTGAAATTTGATAGAGAAATACCTTGCATATAGGAGTAAAATACTGCCAATTTTGGCACTAATTCAAGTTCGTTTCGATACCAAATTAAATTCCTAGTGTTGGAGGTTCAAAACTGGAAATTCTCCTTCAGTCTTGAATCTTCCTCAACTTTGAGCTACAGTATCTCGGTACTCGAAACTCCGATTCTTGATCCGCTTGTTTTGCTATAAGCCTCACTTGCGACTCTAATTGAGTTACAAATTTCAGAGGCCGGTTTGCAATGTGTGAATCGTGCCGAATTTTCAAAGTTGGCCGAAATCCAACTTAATTCTGCCTTGTACGCCGAACATGTACCTTCAAGCTCATTTTTGAGTACTTTCCACTTAGATTCATGGAAAGGTGTCTTCTAAGAACTTTTAACACTTTCCAAAAGGTTTCCAACGGTATAAATTTTTCCCGTTTTAGGCTTATATAGAGAGAGATACGAATTTTCAAAGAATTAGGATAAAACTGAAATTTCTCAATTTTCAAGGCAAAGGAGTTTTTCCAAAACTCTTAATTCTCTTAGTATTATTCAAACGTTTTGCCCTCGATTTTCATGATAAAAACCCAAATAATATTGTACATAATAAAAGGCAAGTTGAACCTTGATTTACGTGTAATTGAGGTTCCTTTTTCGAAATATCCCTTAGATTGTACTAGTGTACAATCTTCTTTGATAAGTGGGTTATTTGAGTGATTATCCGCTATTAATTGCCAGGCGCGCAAGAAGGCATTCAAGAGGATCTTACTGTGGACACTTGAACTCCCAGAAAATAATTCTTATTGAATTGCTCGGTGAGTGTCAAGTGTGTGAATCTGTGATACTTGCTTATTTGTGGTAATTGTTGGAAGTTATAAAAATAAGGACGGGTGCGTACTTTACCGCACTCGTTCTAATTTCAAATGAATGAATGAAATGTATTGAATGAATGAATGAAATGCAATGTTATGTTATGATTACATAAGTCGTTGGAGTGAACCTCCTCGACTCTCAAATGAATGGGGGACGCCCAAACTCATAGGCCGACCTTAGACTCGAGCCAGCAATGGGCTTGGTCGGGGACTTAGGCGTGCCATGAGATATAAATGAGCTTGACCTAATGAGAGGTCTTGCTCGGCATACTCGTGGAGTATCGCCTTATAAATGATTTGTGGGCCCTTGAGGTGTACGGTGGACGGAGGGAAGTAAGTGGTGATCTACGGAAATGGAAATACCGACCCGGTTGATAGGAGGGTCAACGCGGGAAGGTATACGAATGACATCGGCAGAACGAGTGGAACTTAGCTCCTGAGAGCTACTATATCCTTGAATTGTTTCTGATTACTTTTCCTGTTTACATGATTGATTATTGAAGGGACATGGTTTATTTATTAAATTTGGGATTGTTATTTGAACAAGGTGCTTGCATGTGTGTTCTTGGCCTCACGAGCGTTTAGCTCACCCTATAGTGTTGTTTTCCTTAACAGGACCGAATCTTGGAGAAGTATGGAGAAACCATTCATTACACTTTTGTTAAGACTCCTGCTATATTTTGACTAGGCCCTAGTTTGGGTTGTACTTTTGGAAATTGATCTGTAAAAGTTTGGGCCCTGACGTGTATTTTGAATTTAAGTCGTATTATGATTTCCCGATGTACTGGTTACATGTTAAGTGACTTGTCAAGTTTGAACGCTTCCGCATTATTGTATTCATGTTGTTCTCTTCGAAGTGTTTAGTCCGGTTTTAAATTGAATGGAATTGCTTGAGTCCTGGCGAGAGCTGGGCAGGCGTCCGCGGATACACTTTGGTCCGCCTTAGGGAGATGTGGGGCGTCACAAAAGCACAGATGCTAAAAGTGAGGAAAAAAATCTTCTGTAATTTGGTGTTATTCTGAGAGATTCATCATGAAATTTCTGCTTGAGTTCAAACTCAACGTTCAAATTTCTTCACGTTGTATATATGATTACTTTCTAAGTGCGATTTCTCTTTGTTCAAATAAATGGAGAATCATCTGAACAAATTTTTGCAATCAAAGGAGCCCACACTGGGGCAAAATTTTTATTTGTGAGATCTCGTGAAATAAGCCCAAACAGGGGCAAATATTTTTATAGTCCATTTGAGGATTTCGTCAAAGAGTCAAGCAAGACTTTCAAATCAATCACACTGCTCTTTCCATGGGTAGTAGTTGCAATATTTTAAAATAAAGTGCATGTCGTACTTTGGCAAGCCCCTGTGCAGGTATCCATGGCTGAAATCGATGAAGAAGTGTAAGCCAGAATCTTACGAATCAAGGCCTCAAGGAGGAGCAACCATGCCGTGATGCAAATCAATTGATCGGTTGCACAATAATTGGTGGAAACTGGGGCCAATTATTATTAAAAAAAATTCTCAAAAATCAAATTTGAATTTAATTTCTTGTTCCTTGACAAATTTCAATTTCTTGTTGATGAAATTTCAGCGCCCGCCGTGCACCCTTTCATTTCCCATTCTTGACAACCACATTTAATTCACTGATTCCTCCACCGTTAGCATCGAGTCTATCTCACTAACGTGTGTGTTTATTTTCTTCTACCACCGTTAACATTGAGTTTATCTCACTAATGTGTGTTATTTTTTAGTCTATCTCCGTTAGCATTGGGTTTATCCCACTAACGTGCCTTTCTATTTCCGATTTTCTTGGCAGGCTCGGGTCTAATCCCACTGACCAATTCATCACACTGGGGCAAATTTTTGGATAATTTTTCGAACAAGTCTTATACAGTTTCTTCATACATACTAGCATTTCATTTTACATCGCCACTAGCCGTGGGTCAGTCCCACTAGTGAGCATTTTATTGTGCATCGCCACTAGCCGTGGGTTAGTCCCACTAGTGAGCATTTCATTTTGCATCGCCACTAGCCGTGGGTTAGTCCCACTAGTGAGCACTTCATTTGCGCTGCTACTAGCCGTGGGTCAGTCCCACTAGTGTGCATTTTTATCGCCACTGAACATGGGTCTGTCCCACCAGTGTGCATTTTGTTTTCATTGCCGCTAAACATGGGTCAGTCCCACTAGCGCGCATTTCATTTTCTTTGCCACTAAACATGGGTTAGTCCCACTAGTGTGCATTTTGTTTTCATTGCCGCTAAACATGGGTCAGTCCCACTAGCGCGCATTTCATTTTCTTTGCCACTAAACATGGGTTAGTCCCACTAGTGTACATTTTGTTTTCATTGCCGCTAAACATGGGTCAGTCCCACTAGCGCGCATTTCATGTTTCATTGCCACTAAACATGGGTTAGTCCCACTAGTGTGCATTTTGTTTTCATTGCCGCTAACCGCTAAACATGGGTCAGTCCCACTAGCGCGCATTTCATGTTTCATTGCCACTAAACATGGGTCAGTCCCACTAGTGTGCACTCCATGATTTTAATTTTATTCGGGTCAGTCCCATGATTTTAAATTTTGTTCGGGTCAGTCCCATGATTTTAATTTTATTCGGGTCAGTCCCATGATTTAATTTTATTCGGGTCAGTCCCATGATTTTAATTTTGTTCGGGTCAGTCCCATGATTTTAATTTTGTTCGGGTCAGTCCCATGATTTAATTTTTTATTCGGGCCAGTCCCATGATTTTAATTTTTATTCGGGCCTGTCCCATGATTTTAATTTTGTTCGGGCCAGTCCCACGATTTTAATTTTGTTCGGGTCAGTCCCATGATTTTAAATTTTTTGTTCGGGTCAGTCCCATGTTTAAATTTTCGTTCGGGTCGGTCCCATGATTAAATTCTAATTCGGGTCAGTCCCATGGTTTAAATTTTTGTACAGTCTCCATTGCAAAAGCGTCAGTCGTTCGAATCATTCGCAGCCAAATAACACAGGTAAGTATTTGGTGTCTACTTCTTTGTCTCAAGTTTTTCCAAAACTCAGACAAAGAGGGGCAAACTGTAGACACCAAATTTTCCTCAATTCAATTTTTAACTTTATTTTAATTTTAAGTTTTTATTTAATTGCTTGGCATTCGTTCTTATTTATTTAATTTTTGATTTTTTTACTTAGATTAGTTCTTGGAAAGAGAAGAAAAAAAGGAAAAAACAAACAATACAAAAAGATAATAAGAGGAAGCTTGCATGTTAGACAAGTGGGGATAGGCAATAGGGACAAGTGTCCATTTTTGTATTTGACAACATCTCACCTAGATGGTGAGGTGTATAGACACTTGTAGGAGAGGATTTGTTTTAGAGGAAAAACAAAAAGAAAAGAGCAAAAGGGGCTTCGGCAGGCAAGGGAAGAAAAAAAAAACAGAAAACAGAGGGGAAGCTCTCGGTTGAGGGCTAGGGAGGAAACAAGCAACGAAAAAAAATAGACAAAAGGGAAAAAAGGCTGAGAAGAAAACAAAACGGAAAAGAGGAGGAAAAAAGAAACAGAGGCGGACGGACGAGGAAAGAAAAGGGGCGTCGGACATAGGGTTTGAAGAGCAAGCAAAGAGGGAATTTCTGGTGTGGCGGCGGAGTGAGGAAAGCTGAGAAAGAAAGAACAGAGGAAAGGGGCCAGAGGGCAAAAGAAAAAGGGGGGCGGATGAAAAAGAAAAGAAGGAGAGCTGAATGAAAAAACAGAGGAGCTAGGCGGCGGGTGGAGGAGATAAAAAGCAAGAGCGGGGGTTGGCGGCGGATGGAAAAAAGGTTGTGAAGCAACAGATTAGGGGGAGGCTACGGAGAAACTGAGGAAAAGAATAAAAAAAAATAGGAAGAGCCGACAGAGGGGAGGTCGGAGGCTGGAGGAAAAAACAGAAAAAAGGAAGAGCCGGGAAGAGGGAACAGAAAGAGGAAAAGCTTCGGCAAGAAACGGCAGCCGAGCTTCCAGGGCCAAGTTGCGGCAGGAAACAGAGGAAACGGGCAGAAAAAAAAACAGAGAAAAGAAAGGATGGCGGACGACGGGGAAAACACAGAGCCACCGCCGCTCGTAGCCATTACCACTTCACCGATTCCACCATCGCAGCCTGCGGATTTTTGCCAAAGCAAAATCACGGTAAGCTATTTTCTTTGTCCTCTTCTTCAAGCAGAAATGCTGAAAATCCCACCCCCCTAGCATGTTTCTTGTGAATCAGTTATTACAATTTTCTGATGGATTATCTGCTATTTCGAGCATACGTATGTTTCATGAATTGATTGGACTGTGTTTGTGTATCTGATAAAATTTTGGGCTCTGATAATTTGAGTGAGAAATTGCTGAAATCCTTCATACCCATGTAGTGTTTGATGAAATGGCCGAATGGAAATTTTGAACCAAAAGAGGAGCTTTTTGTGCTTTTCTTGTCAATAGGAACTCTGGCCAGTCTAAGTTAGGCAGAATCTGTGTGTTTGCTAGTTAATGGAAGGGAAGGAAAAATCATGATTTTGAAGTTGATTCCTTCCATTTTCGTAATTTGCATGTTGAGATGCTATGTTTGAGTGTTCTGACCGATAGTTTGCTGGATTTGAGAAGCATAAAAAATTGCAGAAACGTTTCATCTTATTCGCATCGAAGAAGAAAGCCTCTGCGAGGCATGAAGCATTAACTTCTGAAAATTGCGATTTAATCCTTCAATTTCTATTTAATTTCATTGTGGCCCAAAAAATCTGGAAAAATCAAACTAATTTCGTCCTTTTAAGTTTAATCCTCTGTTTGCATATTTTATGTGACTCTATGGATAGATTAATTCTTGTTTTTAGGACATATTTGTGGCTCAATAATTTTTTTGTTGATTTTATCATATTGGGTTCTAGTGGAATATGTGATTTGGGTTAGGAGGTTATTTTTGGTTGGGCTTGAAAAGTGGGTTTAATAATATTTGTTTGGGTTTCTTGTTGGGCTTTGGAAGGTTAAAATCCAACACTTTTGGTTGGGTTTGTGTTTAATTTGGGTTAGGTTTATTTGGTAAAAAAAATGGGTTGACCAATGTCATTCCCCTGGACTTCTAATCGGGCCAAGTGGTCTTGGCCCAAGAAGAAGTTAGAAAATGGCCCAGTGGCCTGCTCCATTAAGAAACCAGAAAACGAATTTGCAAGTTAGTCCTCAGACTTTTCTTTAATTTCACTATGGCCCTACAAACTTTTAATGCTTTCAATTGGGTCTCTAATTTAATTGCAAATGGGTCCCTAAACTTTATTTTCCTTTAATTTTGACCCCAAAACTTGGTTAATGTTTGCAATCAAATCTTTATTCTTTTGACTTCTTGAATGTGGGTTGTCTACATGATCTAATTGATTCAATTTCATGTTTACTTTTATCTTTTGTGATTATTTCTGGATTAAAGTGGTGCCTTGACCCTTTTATTGTTTTGAAGCTAATATTTCCTTCATCTCATTACCATTGCAAGGGAGGTAACCTCTATCTCCTTGATTTTATTTCTCCTATGTGCTCCTACGTGCTATGTGTGAATATGCATGCTTTAATTCGTTTTTAATGTTTGATCGCCTGTTTTGCTTTCTTTTATTTCGCTTTCTTTAATTGGCAAATTATTTGAGGGCATTTGAACCCCAATTTGTAATAGCTAGGTTTTGGCCCCCCTCTTGAAGACATGTCTTAGTTAGTCAATGTAATAGTTAGGGTTTTATTGCTTTATTTACCTTGCGTGATTTGCATGCTTATGTGCTATGTGTTTAATCGCTTTCCTTAGATTTGGCATCTAGATATGCATGCTTTTGTGTTGTGTTATGTGAATTACATGCTCATATGTCTACTTGCTTTAATTATGCACATTACTTATATATGTGTGTATGATGGATGCAAATGCACGAAACCGTGGCTAGTCCAAGGCTAATCATGGTATTTCCCTCGAGCTCTTGCAAGTCCAATGCTTGTGAGAGAGCGCTAGTGAAGGGCTAGTCCAATGCTAGATCCAATAGGACCGTCCCTCGCTAGTACATTCGCATGCTTTCATCTCATTTCATGCATATCTTCACTTTCTAGGGCCTTTTTCACCATGTCGCATGACACTTTCCTTATATATGTATACCCCTTCTCCCATATTTTCCCTTATATGTATATTACTTGCCCCTTTTGCATGCAAACATGACATTAGACTTGCATTTCATTCTAGAAATAGGATTAGGGAAGTGTATTTGCTTGATTAGATTAGGAAAACCTCCTTGAATATGGGATATGGACGAGTTTGGCTTTCTAGCCTTAGCACGCTCGTATTCCCTCTATTAAAGGGAAAAATGAGTCACGAACATTAGTCCCCAGTACCCGATATGATGCATTCCTTTAAGACACGTATATTTCTATAATTATTTTATTCTTTTCCTCTTCTTAGAGTCTCATATTTTTGCATTATTCGTGACCTCTCCAAAGAATCCGCATTGGGCATCACAATTAATGTGATTGGCACCACTCAAGCTTTGAAGAGAAATTTTGCCCCCGATACCCTCCTAGGTCTAGGGTTTGCATTCATATAGTACATCCAAATGCGATAAATCTTTTGGTTAAAATAAGAAAATCCTTGACTAAATCACGCAACTAGCCTTGGTTAGGTCGAAGGGGTGCCTTGGATTTTTATCCTTGCCTTCCCCTTCGTCAAATGTGACTCCCGAACCTTTCCTTTGATTTTCGTAGACTAGGAGTCGTTTAAAAGGGGTTTTTTTTTTTTTTTTTTTTTTTTTTTTTTACTTTTTCCTTTGAAAACTCATTTTTGGTGACTTGGTACACCTTAACTCAATACCAAGTGGCGACTCCATTTTTCATTCCAAAAACCCTTTTTAAACTATAATTTGGGTCAAATCGTCGCATTTTCAAGTCCCATTTAGACCCATGTTTTTCCATTTCTTTTCAAACCATTTATTTATTTTCTTGTAAAAAATGGGGCGCGACAGGACTGTTTTGGTTTCTCTTGATGACTAGACTGCTATGGTCATTCTTAATCATGTTGATGTATTTCATTTTGAACTCCAATATGAGACCCGAACATTTTCTAAGTTTCTAGGCTTTATTTTATTTAATTGCACGTCTTTTCTACATTTTCTTTATTAGAAAAATTTTCTAGATAATTTTTATGAGTAAATATAGTTTTAAAATTATTTTTCTAGTATCAGTTAGTTTTTGAGAAATTAAGAGTGTATATCGGATGTGGGACCCGCTTGTGCAGTAAGTGCTGTAAAATTTGGCCAATTAGGTTAAGTTTTGTATACAGGGATTAATTTACTAGGTGTTGAGAGATAATTAGAGGTTACCTAGATAGATTAGTATTGGAGAGACAAGATGATAAGTTTAAGCTTAAAAGGTGATAAGTGTCACTTTGTGATTAAAGGTTGGACTTTGACCATTTTACCAACTTTACTAAATAACCAAGAAATTGACCCAAAATTCATCATCATACATCTCTCTCTTGGCCGACTCTCTTAGGGCGCAAAAGAAAGGAAAACCTCCAACTTTCTTCTTCTCAATCTTGCTCAATCTCACAACCTAACCGTTAAAACTTCAAATTTCTCCATAAAAACCCTTTGCTAAGTAGTAGTGAAGTAGTTGGTGGAGTGGTTTGGAAAGAGGAAGTGTTAAGTGGTTTCTTTTCTTGACTTTACAAGGTGAGTGGTTAAGGAATGCATCTTTTACTCTTGATAATGTTTAATTAGTGACTTGTGCTAGTTAAAGAAGTGATTTTGTGGAAGATTTCATGACTTTTGGTGGAGATTGATGAATTTTTATTTTTATTCATGATTTTTCTGATTTGATATGATTGGAGTTGGTTGGCCATGGATGATGGCTTGGTATGGTCTAGAATGAAGCTTTGGTGTGTTAATTGTAGCTATTTGCAGAAAATTTCTGCTTTGTACGGAAAATTTCAAATTTAGGGTTTTGAACTGGGGCTTTTCTAGGGTTATTGGAGCATTATTGAATTGGCTTTGTTTCATGGGTATTGTACCCCTAATAAGGTGTATTGAATGACCTAAGCCTTGCAATTGTAATTGTGGTTGTGTTAGGGTAATATAAGTGATTGATTGTACGTTGAAAATCTGAAATTTTAAGGGAAAATGCTGTCCAAATATTAGGTTCATATGATTTCTTGGAATTGGGTTGCTTCGAGCGTTAAGTAGTGATTTTGGGGTTGTCTAAACCCTTAGCCCCACGTATTCCTTATATTACTTTTAAGTTCTATCGGCCTTGCATTAGTGAAGTGTGGTTTGGATTTATGACTCGTATACGAGTCTCATTGTGTTTCCTTGAATGTGTTAGGGCGTGCCGGTGACTCGAGGCGCTCGTTGGGCGAAAATTTGTGAAACCACTCTTTGTTTGATTGGTGAGTGTATTACTCACATACTTGTTACTTCATGGCTTCGCTGTACTTGAAATCTATGACTTGAATGCATGTGTGTACTGATGAGCTTGGTTGAGTTAAGGGTGTACTTTATCACTCTTACACTCAATGGCTTATGTGACTGTTACTGTATCAATTGAATGTCATTGAATATACTTGAATTGGTGTCGTTTGGACGTGTATCCAACGACTCTTACTGTTTACTTTGAGCTCAACCCCATTGGCGGTCAATTAACTCGAGCCAGCAAGGGCATGGTCGAGGAGATTGATAAGCCGTGGGGACTGTTTCTATGGAATCATTGGGTATGAGACTCCGGTATACTCGAGTATTACCATTGTGAACTGCTTGGAGTTCGGGCCCGGTAGGGGTATGTGAGGTGGATGGATATTGGAGAAAGTGGGGTCTATGGTATTGGTTCCTCTTAAGCGTTGACGGAGAGTCAACGGGGTAAGATCAAGTATGGCCAGTGTGGAAAAGGGCTCTTGAGAGCCGTCCGTATCCTTTTATTGAATTTAAATGTGATGTTAGTTTGGATTACTTGTTGAATGTTTGGATTGAGCAACTTTGTGCTTATGTGAACTTTACTGATCTGCATGAGTGTACCTCATTGGGCAAAAGCTCACTCCATTGCCTTTGTTTTCCTTACAGGGATGTAAATACCTTTTGGGAACTGTGAATTTGAAGCCGAGTTGAGCTAGTTCAATATTCTTTTGTATAGCTCCTCGATGGGTGGAAAACCTTAAATGTATTTGGATTTAACATTGCCTTTTGAGTTGTAAATTGGAAATCATATGTATGAACGTGGTTGACAATGTTCATGTGCTATTTTGGTTTGTGAATGTCAAATTCCAAGGTGTATATGCTTTGTTGGTAATTGATTGGGTTTCGGACGGGTTCGGATTTCAAACGGCAAAAGAAAAATTTTTGGTGGGAAAGGTTAGAGGCGAATCCGGCCGAGAATCCGGCCAGAACTTGGTGGTATTACTCGCCGGATTGTCCTGGAAATTTTGAATCCGGGCAGTTGGCTACTGCCTCCAATCCGGCCGGAAATCCGGCCAGATTCCGGCCGGATTGTGACGTGGCCGGCACTGTTCATGTGCGGCTCCGATTTTTCATTTTTCGTTTCGTGTTTTTTTGCTTCGTTTGAGCGCGCTAATACCTTTCGGAACGTGTTAGACTGTTTATAACCGTGCTAGTAGTCCTGTCGAGAGTTGGGTAAGCAGTCTGCTAACCCCCTTTGGTACGCCTTAGGGGAAGGTGGGGTTGTCACAGGTGGTATCAGAGCCTAGGTTAGAAATGACTTAGGCAAGGTTGGCTTTTGTTCCTTAGGACCTGTGTGAGGGAAATGTTAAGGTACCTCTAAGTGTGATTATGCTTACGTTGTTTAAGTTATGAACCCTTTTGCTATTCTTGTAGGCCATGGCTGGAGCAAGCGGAGAGGGTGGGGGTGAGCTGCCTCAGAGACGCCCTCGTGTGATCGACTATCAAGAAAGGCCGGGAGGCCGGATCCGGCTTTGGTATATCGCTAGTCGGGCTCGTCGTTGTGACCGTTGCCGAAACCACTCTTACGTCGATCACGTGGTCGTGGCGGTGTTAGGCGAATGGATGAGACTTAGGCGTGTCGCCGCCAGGGATGACGCGGAGATGCTTAGGCTGAGGGCATCACGAGGATGCAAGTCGACCGGATAGGGGAGCTCCGTGAGGACATAGCTATGGAGCAGGAACGCACTAATGCTCTTAAGGAGCAGTTGCAAGGGGTCTACCATCGTCTTACCAATGTCGTCCGGGAGGTTAGAAACCGTTTCGGCGGCATTATTAATGACTATGAGGCGCTGATTCAAGGTGTGATTGGCGCCAATGCGCAAGTGGAGGCTCCTAGTGATGGAACCTCTGATGAGGGGAGCACCCCTAGTTCTAGCCACGGGGGAGAGTCGGTGGCCTCGGTAGGGAATTAGGCTAGAACGCTTTTGAACCACTTTTGATTCCATGAGAACTGTAGATCAGGGAAAGAACCCTTAGCTAGCCATTTTTGTACGTTTGGACTAGCTTTGTATATATAACTTTTGATGACACCGTTCTCTGATGGACTTCCTTGTTTGTACTTGACTGACTGTTAATATGTGACTTGTTTGACACTGAGGTATGATATATGTATATGTTTTGATTGTGCACATCTTTTGGTTCCTCATTTTAATTTCCCATTTCCTTTAATGTTATATCTACGTTGTACCCTAGATCGACTAAACCCCATGGAAGGCACCCGTAATGGACGGGGTCATGGTCGCGGAGTTAGGCAACCCACGACTGAAGGGGGTAATAGGGGAACCATGTCCCAACCAAACCCTGAACCTAGGGTTGATCCAAATGTACAAGTGGCTGCAGCTATTGAACGAATGACCGACTTGTTGGCCCATGTGGTGGAGCAACAGGGTCAAAACCCTAATCCTAACCCTGGAAACCCTGGTAATCCTGTGGAAAGCGAGGACAGGGCCCTCGAAAGGTTTCAGAAGTTTGTCCCATCGAAGTTTATTAGGGGACTCGATCCGGATGTAGCTGAGAGATGGCTAGAAAAGATGGTAGACAACTTTGCTGCCCTACACTACACGGAGGAAAGGCAGGTGACTTTTGCTGTCTTCCAACTAGAAGGGGCAGCCCGTTCTTGGTGCAACGTGATACGGCAAAAGTGGGAACGAGAACAAATGCCCAGGACATGGGTAAGTTTCATGAGGGAATT
Source organism: Coffea eugenioides (assembly GCF_003713205.1). NCBI lineage: Eukaryota > Viridiplantae > Streptophyta > Magnoliopsida > Gentianales > Rubiaceae > Coffea > Coffea eugenioides. Next base: position 18,484,339 of record NC_040035.1, on the reverse strand, counting down.
CAACGCCAAGTTTTTCCCTCATTTGGTTCAGGAAAGAAAAGAAAACGAGTTTATTCGGCTTCGCCAGGGGACCCAAACTGTCGCAGAGTTTGCCAAACGGGATAGAAGGTTTTACTGTTTATACCGACGCTTTGCGGGAAGGTCTGGGGTATGTACTGATGCAAAACTGGAACGTGATATCTTTCGCCTCTAGGAAATTGAAACCCCACGAGCAGAACTACCCAACCCATGATCTGGAGTTAGCTGCAGTTGTTTTCGCTCTGAAAAAGTGGAGACACTATCTACACGGGGTAACCTTCGAGGTTTACTCAGACCATAAGAGTCTTAGATACCTCTTCTCGCAAAAGGAGTTGAATATGACGCAGCGACGGTGGACGGAGTTTCTGGAGGACTACGACTGCACTATCAACTACCATCCAAGGAAAGCCAACGTGGTGGCGGATGCCTTAAGCCGAAATTTGCTCAGGTAGTGGGGTTAATGATTAAGGAGTGGGATCTGTTAGAATCGGTTTGTGAGTGGAAACCCTGTCTGGGAAGTCAAAAGGTGATTTTTAGTAATATTAAGGTAACGTCCACTCTACTGGAGCGAATTAAAGAAGCTCAGAAGGAAGATGCTATGGTACGGAAGTGGGGAGAGAAAGTGGAAAAAGGGGAATTACCAGATTTTAACTTCAGTCCCGAGGGGATTTTGAAATACCGAAATCGAGTAGTGGTGCCCAAAGATGAAGTGTTAAAGAAGGAGATTTTAGAGGAAACTCATCGATCCAAGTATACGATCCATCCGGGTAGTAGCAAGATGTACCAGGACCTAAAAGGAGCCTACTGGTGGGACAATATGAAGAAGAAAATTGCTCACTATGTGCAAACATGTCTCATTTGCCAACAAGTAAGGCGGAGCATCAAAAACCATCTGGCTTGTTACAACCTCTTGAGATACCCGAATGGAAGTGGGAAAACATCACAATGGACTTCGTTTCAGGTTTGCCGCGAACGCAACAAGGACATGATGCCATTTGGGTAATCGTCGATCGGTTAACCAAATCGGCTCATTTCTTGCCGGTAAGCATGAAGTATTCCATGGACAAACTGACTCAGTTGTATATGGACGAGATCGTAAGACTACATGGAGTTCCTATGAGCATCGTTTCGGATAGAGATCCCCGCTTTGTGTCTAGGTTTTGGCAGAAATGTCAAGAGACTTTGGGGACTAAACTCAACCTTAGTACCACATACCACCCCCGGACGGATGGGCAATCTGAGCGAACCATTCAGACTCTCGAGGATATGTTAAGGACCTGTATTCTAGATTTTGGGGGTAACTGGGGTCAACACATGACCTTAGTAGAGTTTGCCTACAATAATAGTTACCACTCATCGATCCAAATGGCACCTTACGAAGCGCTTTACGGGAGAAAGCGCTGGTCACTGATCTATTGGGAGGAAGTTGGAGAAAGGAAAGTTCTAGATCCAGCGGCTATTCCATGTATGGAGGAAGCACGCGAAAAAGTCAAGTTGATACGACAAAGATTTCAAACAGCTCAAAGCCGACAAAAGATATGACGGCCCCACCTCCCCCTAAGGCGTACCAAAGGGTTCGGCGGGTCGCCTTCCCAACTCTCGCCGGGACTCAGTCATACCTCAATCAAATCCGAAATAAAACTACAAGATCAAACGAAAACAATCCAAAACTTAAAGTGAAACCTATATACATTTCGATCTCAAAAGGGAGTGCAAACATCAAATATACAAAGGTTTTCAATTCGTCATACATTCAGCCCGTGCCAAAAGGTAGGGCGAGAACCATTACAAACATCTGAAACAAGTCTAGACTAGTCTATACCGAGCTCTCGTCCTTGCTCGCCTTCCCCTGTTAAGGAAAACAAAACTAAAGGGGTGAGCTAAAAGCCCAGTGAGGTTCCGAACACATAATCAAACAATAAGTTCAACGCATTAACCATCAATAACCAATAATTCAAGAAATATTTACAATGGAAAGCAATACTAACACATTCATTAAAAGGATACAGGCTCACAGAGAGCCATTCGTTCATTCTCCTTTCATTCCCTTATTCCTCCAATCATTTGAAAATGCATTTCAATAAGTAAAACCCCTCATTTGCATTGACATTCGTTCGTTCATTTCATTCACCCCCTCCTAGACGTTGGTCAGGCTCCACCAGACTACAAGGTAATACTCGAGCATACCAAACGTTCACCCAGGGTCACCAAATCGCCCGACCGAGTCCGCTTCTGGCTCGAGTCGACCGGCAACGAAGGGTAAGAGCCCAGTTCAGCCAAACGATTTACATTCATGCGCAACTAGCATTTAATTATTTAATCATTGAAAATTTCACATTCATTTAGGTCGAGTACGATAAAGTACACACTCGCCTAGAAAACTCATTTTAAGCAATCATTGAAAACATTTAACATGTTGTCCTTCGTTCATAACAAGCCATATAATCAAGAACAAGCCACATAGTCAATGAAAATATAACAAAAAAGGAACACTCACCTATTTACGCAAAATAACGTCCAAAATATCCTTCCAGATAATACTCTCAATCACCAAGGAACCCTAATAATAACCAAGGGAAAATATTACGGTTAAATTGTCCAAAGTTTAGGTGAATCAAAGAAAATCCGAGTAACTATTAGTACAAAGGATAAGTATAGTTTTGGAAGTGAAAAGAGTACATTTAAACTAAAGGACATGAGTAAAATATTTGTAAAACTTATACTCGCTTGTAAAACTTTGAAATCTCCATTTGAGTCGAAAAAACAAAGAAAACGTATTTTTTTATTGGTCATAAATTTTATTTTTCCAAGGGTACAAGGTTCGGCCGAAATCTAACTTATATATTGTGAGAAAACAAGACACAAATATCCTAGATGGTTCAAGTGGTATTCACTCTCAAGCCTTACTCAAGTCGCAAGTATATCCACTTAGTTCTCGGGCGTAAATTTGGGCAGCACGCCCTTTGTATTTACCTATATTCCATCCATTTATGGTTTCATTGTTTTCCTCAATCAACCCCAAAGTTACACACCAAATAATCTCATTTCAATAGCCGTTCAATAGGCTCAAGGTGTGACAGCCCCACCTTCCCCTAAGACGAACCAAAGGGGTTAGCGGACTGCCTGCCCAGCTCCCGCCAGGACTAACAGTGCAGTTTAGAGCGATCTATTGCGTTCCGGAACTTATAACGCGCGTAAACAAGTCAAACTGGCAAAATAACCCAAAATAAAAAAAAAAAGAAATCCGGAGTCGGCCAGGAATAGTAACCGACCCGTCAGAACCCAACCAAATATCAAGCAAACATTCACATCTTGAAATTTAGCATTTACAAGCCAAAATGGCATATGAAAATTACTCAAAATTAATACATGTACGGTTGCCAAAATAAAAGTGAAAACGGCCCCAATGGCACATTTAGGGTTTCAATTCATAAACTATACAAAAGATATATTCATCTAGTTCATTCGGCAACCAATTATCAAAAGTCATTCCAAAAGCAGTCAGATTCCTGTAAGGAAAACAAAAGGAACGGGGTGAGCTAATTGCCCAGTGAGAATACTACCCAAGCAACAAAGTTCACATAGGCATAAAGCTTTTCATTTCAATTCATCAAAAGTAAGCCAAGGCACACGTCAATAATGAGGATAAAAGGATACGGGTGGCTCTCAAGAGCCCTTTTTCCTCGTTTGCATTCTTGATCGGATCTCATTGACTCTCCGTCAATGTTCAAAAGTAACCAACCGTAGACTCCACTTTACTTCCATTCCATCCACCTAACATCCCCGTACCGGGCCCGAACTCCAAACACTTGCACTGTGGTATTACTCGAGTATACCGGAATCGAGAGTCTCTCATACTACAAGATTCCATATAACACTTTCCCCAAGGATCATTAATTGGCACGACCAAGCCCTCGCCGACTCGACTCAATCAACTACCAATGGGGTTGAGCTCAATGATAACAATTGTAGTCGTTGGATACTCGTCCAATCGACACCAAGTCAAGTACTTTCATTTCATGTAACATTTCATGTAACATTCCAATAACATGGTAAACAATAAGTGAGAGTGATAAAGTACGCTCTCACTTCAATCAATTCACTTCAAGCAATTCACATTCAAAGCCATATCGTAACACACAAGTGAGTAGTACACTCACCAAGCTTGCAAATGAGGTTTCATGCACTTCCGTCAAAAGAACGTCGTGCACCAACGTCACGCCCTAAAACATGCAAACAAGTACAATGAGACTCGATAACGAGTCATAAACCAATGCCAAATACGACCCCAATAGGGTTCCATAAGCATACACAAGCATTAGAGAAAACCAGAAAATCCGGAAATGGATTTCGCTTTGCCCTGAAAAAAACAGTTTTTGACCTCTTTTTACGGTAATGGCACCCAAGGCACTACGATTACCGGATGAAGGTGTAAGATACACCTTTTCGAAGCTAAAATACTGGGCTACAACATTACAGAAGGTCACTCAACCCAGTTTTGAGTGAAACCATGTCAAAAATGCAAGATACTACACCAAAATTACAAAAATAGATTCACAGAACGCATTCTAGCGAAAACATCATAAATCAGGCTATCCAAGTCCAAATCAAGAAATTTCAAGACCATCGGAAAGCTAAGAAACAGGGTTACATTTCATCAGAAGGCCTCAACAATCAATTCGGAAGCATTCCTAACCAAAACAACCAATTACAGGCGCAATTCTTACATTCGGATAAAACCAGGATAGCAAGGGTAATTTCGACTTTTCTCATTCTACGCTATTCTGATTGATCTGAAATTTTGTAGGCCCCTCTAAAATGTCATTCCCTACAACTTTCATGTTTTAAGACAAGGCCAATTCGGCCTCTAACTAGGAGCTACAAAACCGGGCAGAATGTTCCCAATAAAACCCTAACTTTCTAAAATTTCTTCCCAACCAGAAATTGGTTGCAATTATCCACTTTTTCCACCTTCTAGAGTCATTATACATCATTTCCAATCATCATAGATAGCCACACAATCATGTTCATATTAAAACAGAAAAATCCCCAAAAAATATAAAACTTCATCAATTCAACCACAAATCAAGAAATAATCCATAAATTTGCATCTCATACTACCACTAAGCATGAATTAAGCATCATTAGAGGGAGGAGAGTGGTTCTTCACAACTCACCTTAGGAACAAGAGAGAGAGAGCAATTGGTCACCTTAGCTTGCCAAATAACTCCACACAACACCTCACTATCACTTCCTTAAGTGTTTCTATGGGGCAAAAACAAAATCTAATGGTTGATTTAGAAGATTGGAGCAAAGATTGAAGCAACTTGGAGAGTTTTCTTTCTTTCTTTCTTGAGAGTAAGAGCCGGCCACTAGAGAAGAGAAAATGGTGAAATTTTGGTTAATTTTGTGATTTATTTGGTCAAATAGAAAAAGGTGAATAGTGGTCTTACGTAAGAACCAATCCTATGGTGACACTTGTCACCTCATTTAATGCTTGCCTAACTTTTGTCTCCCTTATACCAATCCACTTAGCATCCTCTACTTATCTCTTAACACCTGGTAAATTAATTCCAGTATCCAAAACTTAACCTAGTTGGCCGAATTTTTCCGAACTTTTCGCACTAGTGGGTCCCACGTCCGGTATATGCTCTTAATTTCTCAAAACCTATTCGATACTAGAAAAATCATCTAAAAACTATATCTGCTCCTTAAAAATATCTAGAAATTTTTCCTACTCACGAAAATGCAGAAAACAAGCCATGAAAAATAATAACACCTAGAAAATGGAAAATTACGGGTTCTCACACTCTCTCCCCCTTAAAAGAATTTCGCCCTCGAAATTTCTCACCTTAACTCACGAAAAGTTCAGGGTATTTCTTTCACATCTCCTCGTCCACTTCCCAGGTAGCTTCCTCTACCCCATGATTTCTCCACAGTATCATTACTAACGGAATCTGCTTGTTTCTTAACTCTTTGACTTTCCGGTCAAGCACTTGGACAGGTTTCTCTTCGTAAGCAAGCGATTCATCTACGTCGATCTCTTCTGGTTGTAAGATATGAGAGGGGTCGGAATAGTACTTCTTGAGTATCGAGACGTGGAAGACGTCGTGAATTCGAGAGAGACTTGACGGCAGCTCTAGTCTATATGCTACCGCGCCTATCCTCTGCAGGATCTTGTAAGGTCCGACGAACCTCGGTTGCAATTTCTTTCCTCTACCCGCCGTGACACTCCGTAATGGTGTAACCTTGAGGAAAACACAGTCTCCAACTTCGAACTCCAAATCTTTTCTTCGATTGTCCGCATAGCTCTTTTGTCGGCTTTGAACTGTTTGGAGTCGTTGTCGTATCAATTTCACCTTTTCTCGAGCTTCCTCAATCCAAGGAATAGTGGTTGGATCCAGTGCCTTCCTTTCGCCAACTTCATCCCAGTAGATTGGTGATCGGCATTTTCGTCCATATAGTGCTTCATACGGAGCCATTTGAATCGACGAATGGTAGCTATTGTTGTATGCAAACTCTACTAAGGTCATGTGTTGACCCCAGTTGCCTCCAAAATCCAGAATGCAAGTTCGTAGCATGTCCTCGAGAGTTTGGATTGTCCGCTCCGATTGTCCATCTGTCTGAGGGTGATAGGTCGTGCTCAAGTTGAGTTTCGTTCCTAGAGTTTCTTGGAACTTCTGCCAAAACCGAGATACGAAACGTGGATCTCGATCGGAGACGATGCTCACCGGAACACCGTGCAGCTTTACAATCTCGTCCATGTACAGTTGAGCCAACTTGTCCATGGAATACTTCATGTTCACCGGCAAGAAATGGGCCGACTTGGTTAATCGATCAATGATCACCCAAACGGCATCGTGTCCTCGCTGCGTTCGCGGCAAACCTGAAACGAAGTCCATGGTGATGTTTTCCCACTTCCACTCGGGTATCTCAAGGGGTTGTAATAAACCCGATGGTTTTTTATGCTTTGCTTTAACCTGTTGGCAAATGAGACATTTTTACACGTACAGAGCAATTTCCTTCTTCATATTGTCCCACCAATAGGTTCCTTTCAGGTCTTGATACATCTTGCTACTACCCGGATGGATTGTATACTTGGATCAATGGGCTTCCTCTAGAATCTCCATTTTCAATGATTCATCCTTCGGCACCACTATTCGGTTTCGGTATTTTAAAATACCCTCAGGACCAAAATTGAAATCAGTGATTTCTCCTTTTCCCACTTTCTCTCCCCATTTCTGCACCAGTGTATCTTCCTTTTGAGCTTCTTTAATCCTTTCCAAGAAGGTGGAAGTCACTTTAATATTGCCAAAAATCACCTTATGGCTCCCAAGGCAGGGTTTCCACTCGCAAACCGACTCGAGCAAATTCCACTCTTTAATCATTAATCCTGCTACTTGCGCCTTGCGACTCAAAGCATCGGCCACTACGTTCGCCTTTCCTGGATGGTAGTTGATAGTACAATCGTAATCCTCCAGAAATTTCATCCACCGCCGTTGCCTCATGTTCAATTCCTTCTGAGAGAAAAGATACCTCAAACTTTTGTGATCGGAGTAAACCTCGAAGGTTACCCCATATAGGTAGTGTCTCCACTTTTTATGAGCGAAAACAACGGCAGCTAGCTCCAGATCATGCGTCGGGTAATTCTGCTCGTGAGGTTTCAACTTCCTAGAGGCAAAAGATATCACATGTCGGTTTTGCATTAATACACAACCCAGGCCTTCTCGTGACGCATCAGTATACACAGCATATCCGTCCACCCCGTTTGGTAAAACTAGCACTGGAGCCATGGTCAATCTTTTCTTTAATTCTTGAAAACTTGTCTCACTTCGGGCGTTCCATAAGAACCGACCATGTTTCTTCGTCAAATCGGTTAGAGGACCGGCTAGTTTGGAGAAGTCCTTGATAAAACGCCGGTAATATCCAGCCAGTTCTAGAAAGCTGCGGACCTCTGTGGGAGTTTTTGGCCTCTTCCAATTAGTCACAGCTTCTACTTTTGTAGGGTCAACTGAAATACCCTCTTGAGAAATTACGTGTCCCAGAAAAGCAATTTTCTCCAGCCAAAATTCGCACTTGCTGAACTTGGCGTACAGTTGATGGTCTTTTAGGGTTTGTAAAACCACCCTCAGGTGCTGCTCATGCTCTTCACGCGTCTTGGAATAGACTAGAATGTCATCGATGAAGACCACGACAAAGCGATCCAGGTAGGGCTTAAAACCCCTATGCATTAAATCCATGAAGGCGGCAGGAGCATTCGTTAATCCAAAGGGCATAACTGCAAACTCGTAATGCCCGTATCTTGAGTTGAAAGCAGTTTTCGGAATGTCCTCTTTCCTGATTAATAGCTGATAATACCCTTGGTGGAGATCTAGTTTCGAGAAAACCACCGCTCCTTGCAACTGGTCAAACAACTCATCTATGTGGGGCAATGGATACTTATTTTTCACCGTGATATTATTCAGGCCCCGATAATCGATACACATCCTCAAACCACCATCCTTTTTCTTCACAAACAGTACAGGAGCTCCCCAAGGAGACCCACTCTCTTGAATGAATCCCCGCTTCAGAAGGTCCTGTAATTGTAACTTTAGCTCCTTGAGTTCAGCAGGAGCCATTCGGTATGGTGTTTTTGAGATAGGTGAGGATCCCGGTAGCAGGTCTATTTTGAATTCAATTTCTCTTTCAGGAGGTAAAGCTACTAATTCATCAGGAAACACATCCGGAAATTCCTTCACTATAGGCACATCCTCCACTTTCAACTTATCCGTAGGGGTGTTAATCAAAAAGGCCAAAAATCCTTGCGCCCCTCGACTTAGCAATTTCCTAGCCTGAATGCCCGAAATCAAAGCGGATGAGGCTAACCTACCCCTTATATCCAACCTTAAGGTCGCCTCACCAGGAATGCGGAATTCTACCACTTTTGTTTTACAATCCAGTTGGGCATTGTACCTGGCTAGCCAATCCATACCCAATATCACATCATACCCCTTAATGACCAAGCTTATCAAGTCCCCTAACAATCTCTTCTCTCCTACCCACACTTCACAATCCCTATAAACCATACTAGTAACCAAACGTTGATTCCCCGTAGGTGTACTAACTTCTAGGTCGTATGGTAAACTAGCAGGTTTTATATCGATACCACACATGAAATCAGGGTTAACAAAGGAATGAGTGGCACCAGGATCAATTAAAACTTTGGCAAAACGGTGAAAAATAGGGATCGTATCTTCTACGACCTCTGAGGAATCTGGGACCTGTTGAGGTTCTAAGAAATATACTCGAGCTGGCACCTTAGGTTTCGCCTCATTCCCCTTATTCAATCCCGAATTGGTCTTTGGCGTGGTTTGAGTTCCCCTTCCGTCTAGCTTTAAGAGTGGGCAGGTTGCAAGCTAGTGGTCCGCGCTTCCGCAACGCAGACATTTGCCTCCCTTCTTCCAGTAATTATCTTCGGAATGATTCGGCTTTCCGCAGTAACCACAGGGCCTGCGGGACGCCGAACCTGAACCCTTTTGGAAGTTTCCGCCTTGGCCTCTCCCGGCTGGGCCACCCCTAGACTGAGCCCCTCTGCCGGAACCTGACTGTCGTCAACCTCCAGCTCCGCGTCCGAACTTGGAGGGAGTACCTTTATCCCCTTGTCCAGAGCTGCTTCCAGGAAAGCCCCGCTTTTTCGCTTGGAAGTTCCGCACTTGCATCCTCGCGCTTTCTACCCGTTAGGCCTTCTCAACGGCCTCGCTAAAAGCAGTGATTTGAGCCACTGCGAGGTCCTTTTGAATTTCCACGTTTAGGCCCTGGATAAAATGCCTAATTCGTCGTTGCTCTGTCACAATCAACTCAGGCGCAAATTTGGACAGGCGGGTGAACTGGCTCTCGTATTCCGCCACCGATTGAGCTCCTTGGCGGAGTCGGATGAACTCATCTTCCTTCCTCTCCTGAACCAGAGGAAGGAAGAATTTCGCATTAAACTCTCTCATAAAATTTACCCAAGTCCTGGGCGTTTGCTCCCTCTCCCATTTTTGCCGAACGACGTTCCACCAAGAGCGGGCTGCGACTTGTAAAAGGCTTTCAATTGGGTCCCTGCTACAATTTACAAATCGGTCCTTGAAATTTACCTTTTCTTCTATTTTGGCCCCAAAAGTTCTGAAAATCATGATTTGCCCCTAAACACTCTCTGATATTTGTGATTTGGTCATTGGCAGCTTTAATTTCGCAACTTTATTGCTTGTTTGCTTCAATTAGCCACCATACTTTGTTTAAACTACATTTAATTCATCATTTTAAGGGCTTTATGATCAATTGAGCTTGTGTTTTGTATATCTTCTTTATTTTCTCAATTAAAGCGATGCCTTGACCTTTTCTTTGTTTTTGGAGGATAAATAAGCAATTTCGCTCCATTTGGGTCCCGATCGAAAGGAGGTATACTCTATCTTTTTTTATTTTTATTTGACCTTATGTGCATTATGTGTTCAATTGCATGATTTTGGATGCTTTATTTCATTTTTATTTGTTTATCTCTTTTGATTATTTAACTTTATTTCGTGCGTTCATTCTAATATTTGAAAGGCATTTAAATGCCAAAGTCTGTAATAGTTAGGAATTTAATTATTTTATTCCTTTCCCCTTAGATTGTAGTAGGGCCTCCCTAAGTGTAATAGTTAGGGGTTTTATTTGCTTCACTTTGCTTTGTGTGTGATTTGCATGCCTATGTGCTATGTATTACCGCTTTCGTAGGGCTTTGGCATCTAGATATCATGCCTATGTGCTATGTGTCTTATGTGATTTATGTGTTTATTTGCTTTATTTTGCTTTATCTGATTTTCTTAGACTGTAATAAATGCATGTCATCACACTAGTCCAATGCTAGATGTGATTCCTTTCCCGTCACCACACTAGTCCAACGCTAGTTGTGGCTCTTTGTTCCGATTTCTCATTAGTCCAACGCTAGTGAGAAAGTAGAAATATGGGCTAGTCCAATGCTAGACCCTTAGGGACCTCCCTCGTTAGATCATGCTTGTATGATTACATTACACTTCATGCATATTTTCCATTTTTAGGATCTTATCATTTTCACATAATATTTCCTCTAATAAAATATCCCTTACCCCTATGTATATATAACATTTAGATTTGCATCTCATTTAGGAAATTAGGGGGTAGATTAGTGCATTTGCTTGATTAGACTAGGAAATACCCCTTGGATATGGGATATGGACGAGTTTGGCTTTTCTAGCCTTAGCACGCCCGTATTCCCTCTATTAAAGGGAAAATTGAGTCACGAACATTAGTCCTCCGTACCCGACATGATGCATTCCTTTAAGACATGTATATTTCTATAATTATTTTATCCTTTTCCTTTTCTTAGAGTCTCATATTTTTTACATTATTCGTGACTTCTCAAAAGAGTCATTATTGGGCATCACAATTAATGTGATTGGCACCATTCAAGTTTTGAAGAGAAATTTTGCCCCCCGATGCCCTCCTAGGTCTAGGGTATGCATTCATATAGTACATCCAAATGTGATGAATCTTAAGGTTAAAACAAGAAAATCTTTGACTAAATCACGCAACTAGTCTTGGCTAGGTCGAAGGGGTGCCTTCGAATTTTATCCTTGCCTTCCCCTTCGTCAAATGTGATTCCCGAACCTTTTTCGTTGGTTTACGTAGACTAGGAGTCGTTTAAAAGGGGTTTCTTTCTACCTTTTCCTCTAAAAATTCATTTTAGGTGACTTGGTACACCTTAACTCTATACCAAGTGGCGACTCTGATTTTTATTTCAAAAACCCTTTTTAAACTATATTTTGGGTCAAATCGTCGCATTTTCAAGTCCCATTTAGACCCATATTTTTCATTTTCTTTTTAAATCAAAAATTCATTTTCCAACCAAAAATTGAATCAAAATTCACCTTTTAAACTATTTATTTATTTTATAAAAAATGGGGCGCGACAAATACTGGAGCTACAATCCATATCCTGAATACTGTATATCTGGGACTATAAGTCCAACCTAGGACTAGTTGGTCGAATCAAGCCGGCAAGGGTTTGGTCGAGGAGATCGTCGAACTTTGGGTACTTTATGGAGTGCGCCCCCGGTAGGGGGTGATCGGTGGACGGAAACTGGTGTAAAGTGGGGATCTACGGACGTTATACTTTCGTGGTTGACGAAGAGTCAACGGATCTTGATCAAGCTACTGTGGAACTTGCTCCTGAGAGCAACCTATATCCTTTGACATGAATGTGTTCCTTACTGTGCCCTTTTGCATGTTTTATCTGGCTACTTGCTTAATTATATACTGGATTATGATCTCATCGAAGTTGACTTGTTTCTTGATGTCTGAATATGCTATCTTGTCTCATGCTTTACCCACTTAATTACTTGGAACCTCACTGGGCTTCTAGCTCATTCCACGCCATTTGTTTTCCTTACAGGGATGAGAACATAAGAGGTTGAATTGAGGAAGGCCTCGTTTTTCTTCTAAGTTTGTTAGTTGCTGGTGTAAGCACTGCATAGGTGTCTAGCCGACTTGTTTGGTTTGATTTTTGACAAGTTCGACTCTTTGGTTGTAATTAATGTCGTTTTCTTTTGAGAGTCTATTTGTAAATCTTCATGTTATTTGACTGAGTCCTGGCGAGAGTTTGGCAGGGGGTCCACCAAACCCTTGGGTACGCCCTAGGGTTAGGTGAGGCTGTCACACATATTGTTAGTGTAGAAAAATCGCAGTTTAGCGGACCCGGGATAATGCTTTCCTTTAGACGATACTTGAACAGCTCCGATACCAGCTCTGAAAGAATTTGAAACACCATCAAAGAATAGTCTCCACTCAGGGTATTGATCATTCATATCTTCTGCTATACCAATGAACAAGACCTCTTCATCTGGAAAATAAGTGTGAAGCGGTTGATAATCATCTTCCCTTGGATTTTCAGCCAAGTGATCTGCTATAGCCTGGCCTTTGATTGCCTTTTGCGTCATGAAAATAATGTCAAATTCTGAAAGAACCATCTCCCATTTTGCCATACGTCTTGTCAGCATAGGATTTCCTAACAAATATTGCAAAGGGTCAGAGCTGGAAATGAGGTAGGTAATATGACTGAGCAAGTAATGCCTTAACTTTTGAGCAGCCTAAGTTAAAGCACAGCAACTCCTCTCAAGAAAAGAATAGTTGGCCTCATACGCAGTAAATTTCTTACTGAGGTAATAGATGGCTTGCTCCTTCTTCCCCGACTCGTCGTGTTGTCCTAATACGCATCCCATAGTTTCATCCAACACAGATAGGTACATGATCAGAGGTCGACCGGGTTTGTGTGGCACTAAAATCGAAGGGTTCAACAAGTAATCCTTGATTTTATCAAAAGCTTGCTGACATTCTTCGTTCCAGTACGTTGGCGCATTCTTTTTCAATAACTTGAACAAAGGCTCACATGTGGCTATTAACTGAGCGACAAATTTGTCGATAAAATTTATCTTCCCTAAAAAGGTCTTCACATCCTTTTGAGTCTTCGGTATAGGCATCTCTCGTATTGCCTTGATTTTCGCTGGATCGATCTCAATTCCCTTTTTACTGATAACAAATCCTAACAATTTACCGGCGGGGGCTCCAAAAGCACACTTTGTAGGGTTCAGTTTCAAGTTGTACTTTCTCAATCTTTCGAACAATTTCTTTAAGTCCATCAAATAATCCTCAACTTTCTTGGATTAATGATAATATCGTCCACGTAAACCTCCATCTCCTTATGAATCATATCGTGGAACAAAGTGGTCATAGTTCGTTGATAGGTAGCTCTAGCATTCTTCAATCCAAATGGCATTACTCGATTGTAGAAGGTTCCTCACGGAGTAATGAAAGCAGTTTCTCTCTATCTTCCTCTGCCATTAAGATCTGGTAATACCCGACAAAACAGTCAGCGAATGATTCGATTTCATGCCCTGTGGTATTGTCCAGAAGAATATGAATATTTGGCAACGAAAAATCATCTTTCAGACTGGCTTTATTGAGATCCCTGCAATCGACATAGACTCGTACTTCCCCATTTTTCTTCAAAACAGGTACGAAATTTGAAAGCCAAATGGGATAATGAGACACCATAATGATTCTGGCATTGAGCTGCTTCTCGATCTGCTACTTGATTTTGAGGCTCATATCTAGCTTAAATTTGCGCCATTTTTGCTTTACTGGTGGAAAATTCTGATCAGTCGGTAATCGATGGACCACTATGTCTGTTGAAATTCCAGGCATATCATCATACGACCATGCAAACACATCTTGAAACATGGTTAAGAATTCAATCATTTCTTTTCTCTGCCCCTTACTCAAGTGCACACTGATTTTTGATGTCTTTAACCTCCATCTTAGTGTCAATGTTAATGATTTTTGTTTCTTCTAAATTCGGTTTGGGTTTCTCTTCATATTGTTCAAGATTCTTAACAAAGATTCTGATTCTTCCTCGTTATCGCTCTCGTCTTGAATTTCTGATTCCATAATTTCAAATTCGTGAGAGATATCGAGATTGCAATCATCAAATTTTGGAATAATGATATCCAAAGGGTCAATGTGTTTTATTTTTGGCCATCTGAAAAGAATGAAATAGATACAACAATGTGTAAGTAAAATAATTGAAAAATGAACACTGTGCATTTCATTGAAATTTGAAATAAAGGGCAAAACGTCATAATATGCTAATTAACAAAAGAAATGCTACTTAACATAAAAATTGTATTGAAAAGACATTTGATTCAAAACTATTTACAAAACTGAAAGACAAAAGATGTGATACCCCAACTTCTAGGATACTATTGTTGTTTAGTTTCAAAAGAAAATAAAATATTATGCTTCCTTTAGTTTATTTTTATTTTAAGATATTATTTTGTTTTAAAGACTAGAAACCCTAAAGTCTAATCAAAACCCTAGTTTTTACTTGGGACTAACCCTTTTTACTTGTGTCTAATCAAAAAGGACATGAGTTAGTAGATATTTAAAGAATTCGGATGCATGTTCTACAGGGGAACCCTTTTTACGCCAAGGGTTGGCCTAACATGATGCAATACCTTTGGGGTAAAATTTCAATTTCAAACCTATAAATGAATGTAGAAACCAAAGCAGAAGTTCTTATTAAATACTAATAAGTTTAATCCTTCTTTACAATCTCATTGATGGTTCGACTGACCATTTTTACAAAATTCTCATGCCTTGCTAATCTAGTATGTTGCGACTCCCTAGAACTCCCTATGTTAAGCTTCCGAATTGCTTCTTGAATTTTGTCAAATTCATCCAATGCCTTCTCCAACTTCTCAGTTTTCCTTGCCTCCCTCTTTAATTGTGATCGGGCGTCTTCCAAGGCTCGGTCAGCCACGATAATCTGCAATTGGAGATCCTCCAACTCTTTCTTTAGTTTCTCATTTTTCTCTTCAGGACTAGTGGAGACAGATGGCGACCTTTCTCTTCCTTGTTCTATTATCAGTTTGATCCATTCATTGTATTCCAGAATGACCCTAGGCTCTACTTTATTTACTTGATCTAGGTGCAGGTTGTCCAGACTATGGAGATTCCCCCAAGTCTCCAGTACCATGCTTCGGCACTCGGCAACGGTATTGAGTCTGATGTTTCCAATTCCTTGTTTTATCGGAACTCTCTGTGGATACCCAAACTGCCTCATGACTCGTTGCGAAACGTATGCGACCAATCCATTGGTGCCTGCTATGTGATACCCCAACTTTTAGGATCATCTTTTGTTTAGTCTCAAAGAGGATATTACGGTTTCTTTAGTTTATTTTTATTTTAAAACATTATTTTGTTTCAAAGAAGATACCAAAGTTATTTTTTTTGGGTTTGATTTAAAACCTTGTTTTGTTTTAAAAGACTAGAAACCCTAAAAGTCTAATCAAAACTCTAGTTTCACTTGTGACTGACCGTTTTCTCAAATTTCTCATATTTCAACCGAAACCCTAAATTCAATTTATGGACTTGTAAAACCCTCACGTTTTTCTTAAAAATGCTCTTTTATTTGGAAATTATTCATTTATTATGGCCCTACTACCCAATCACCCCACAATAAGTACAAATGAACATGAAAGTAAAGGTTTTCCCTTTTCATTTTTAAGCTAGAGTGAATTAGGGTTTTCACGTTTTTTCGTAGTGTGACTATTCAGTACGGAGTGAGGATCAAATTTGGTAGGTAAGAGTGACTTTTGGATGAGAAAATATTATATGATTAGAAGTGATAATAATAAGTTAGTGATTAGAAGTTAAAAACCCTAGCATACGCGTTTTAAGTAAAACGGCTCGAACTGACGGGTATCGATCACTATCGATTGAACCCCCCACTTGACCACCACTTCCCTACCACCACATACCCTTGATATTTTTGCAAAATATCCCCCTCATCCTCAGCCATATAACCGAAATATGTGGCCAAAATGCAAGGAAAAGAAAACAAAATTTTAGTTGGTTTTGGTGGTGACAAGTGTCAACCACCTATGGTTCCTTGGCCAAGCCAAAGTCTCACCTTCTTATCTTCCATTTGAGTTCATCTTTCCTCATTTTTTTTTCTGTTTTGGCCGAGCTTAAGAGAGACAGAGAGAGAGCAAGAGAAACACCTTCAATCCATCTTGAGTTTGAACCATTTGAATGAAAACAAGAAAAACTAAACCGATTAATCACTAGTTTGGAAGCTTGGGAAGCTTAAGGAACCAAAAATTTCAAGGAGAGGTGGAGGATCATTCTTGCAAGCTCTTGTCTTGAGGTATAATGGCTGATCAACCTTTCTTTCTCCATTAATCATGATTAAGTTGGGTATTAATGTTAGTATTGTGCTTGTGATGCTTGTTCCAAGTGATTTTGATGATTAGATGGATGACTTTTGAGTTAGGGTTTCTTGTGGGTTAGGTGTTGTATGATGTATATATCTGGTATATAATCTTGTAAAGGAGATAGTAGTGGTAGTTTCAAGATAAAAATGTGAGTTATAGCTTGAATATAGCAAAATTCCAGATTTCTGGAAATCTTAGCTTCAGTTCTGTCCGGTTCTATTTCATCATGTTATAGGCCGAATTAGGCTTAACACAAAACATGAAAGTTGTAGAGAATGAAATTTTATGTTTGTCTACAAAATTTCAGCTCAATCGGAGCAACATAGCCTGTGAAAAGATGAAACTACCCAGACTGCCCTAGGAGTAAAGTTAGTGGACACTTTTGACAGTACACTAAGTTGGTTGCGTTTGTTCACCTTGATATGTACTGAAATAGATTTTAGTCAAAACATGAAAGTTTTAGTAATTTGTCTTATCTTTTCAACGCCTGCAAGAACGCCTTAAACCAACTTTGGTAACTTGAGATATGATCATTTGGAGGTAGTACGGTTAACTGGCCGGTTAGTTGGAATTTGGTTCTGTGAATTGGGAATTTGACTGGGTTACACTGGAAATTAGACTAGGTGGTCTTCACCAAAATTGTAACCCTTTGCCTTAGCTTCGAAATGGTATAAGTTGTACCTCAATCCGATGAGTGTAGCCTCGGTTGTGTCCGTTACGCAAAAATACGTCAAATCTGTCTTTTGCTAAACTTCATTTCCGCACATGTCGTTAGCTTGATTTTGTACCTGTATGACCTTGAGCCTATTGAACGGCTATTGAAATGAAATTATTTTGTATGTAACTTTGGGTTTGTTTGAGGAAAAGATTGAAGCCATAAATGGCTGGTAAATGGGTAAACACAAGGGGCATGCCGCCAAATTTTCACGAGAAAGATAAACTAGCCTTTGGAGTTCTAGTTCTGTATTTTGCAAATTTAACTTGGATGCATTGAAAAATGAGTTGAGGTATCTTCATGGAAGTTGTAACCTTTTGTCTAAGGTTCGAGACACCATCTAGTACATTTTGATCCGATAACCACAGCTCCAGTTATGGGCAAAATCGTGTAACCCTTTTTGTACCATTTTCATTTTCACGGACGCGCATGTGCATTTCTCAACCGTTTTTGCCGTTTTGGACCGTTTAGGTCTACTTTTGGTATTTTGTTACCATTCCGACCGTTTCGGCCAATTTCGACATTCTTTTGGCCTTAACGTCATTTTTGACCGTTTTCTATTATTTTTTACCGTTTTCGACCGTATTCGATCGTTTAAATTATAAACTGCTATTGTGTGGCCATTTCACTTATGTGTGTATATAATCTGTCAATACAGATTGTGAGGCTTTTGACGGTGACGGTCAAGTTCAGTGAATTGTATCATTTTTCGTGCCAAGCTTTATCAAGTGAGTAATTGGGTTGTTATTGATGTGAAATTGTTAAAGTGCTTTGTATATGTTAAATGGGTACTTAGGCGAGGGTGTACTTTATCTCACTCGACCTAAACCCATCCTTTGTTTTGATTTCATATTTGAGAATACATGCCTTATATTGAGTATCACCATTTTACTGTGTGCTGATGGGGGTGATTACATGACTTGAGTATCACCCTTTTGCTGTGTGCTGATGGGGGTGATTACATGACTTGATTTAAACCCCTTTTTGTTGTGTGCTGTTGGGGTAAGTACTTTGTTGTCTACTTTGCTGAGAGATATCATCTATTGAGAGATTGAATATCTCAGGGCTTGGTTCCAACCCGGTTCCAAGGGTTAGACGAACTATTCGAGCCAGCTGGGGTTTGGTCGAAGATAGTTCCATGCTAAACTTGGGATTTAGTTCCTTGTTAAAGCTTTGACGAAAGCTAAGTTATTTTGTTTCGCTCGAGCTGTTGTGTGCTGTTGACTGGCTAGCGGGATTTGATAAGGTGAACGGGGAAAGTTAAGTGGAGTCTACGGTCTATGAGTACTTTGGTTGACGGAGTGTCAACAGGCGTTCAAGCTCGGGGAATTGAACTAGCTTTGGAGCCACCCGTATCCTACCATTGTGATGTTACTTTTCTGTTGTTGATGTGAAATATCCTGATTTACTTGTTTAATTATGTGAGTTTTACATTTTTACCCCTGATTATTCACTAAGCATATACCTTACTCCATTCTATTTGTTTTCCTTAGCAGGGGACTGACACGGGGATCGCTCGGGAAGGTGTTTAGTGTTTTGACTATAGATGAGTTGAATTTGTACTTGTTATAAGTTGACTAGCAAGATGTATATAGTTATCGTGGTGGTTGTAGTTATCAGCTTTTCTAGGGTTTACTTTCTGATACTCGTGATATGTATGACTTGATGTACTAGTTTATGCAACCTTTGAAGCTATAATAGAGTACATAGAACTTACTTTTGGCGTGAACTTTATTTTCTAGTTTTAGAGTATCGAGTCCCGGCGTGTGACGCCCCGAAAAGAATGAGAGTGAGAACCCGGAAATTTTCTAATTTTCTAGGGTTTCTTTTATTTAATCGCCTGCCTTTTTCGACATTTTCTTTATTAAAAAAAAAAAAAAAATTCCCCAGATAAAGTTTATGAGCAAATATGGGCCTGTTTGGAACCTGAGTTTTTTGGGAGTTTGTCTAAAACTTTACTGTAGTGCACTGTAGAAGTTTTTGAAAAAATTTTGTAGAAGTTTTTGTAAGGTGAAAAACTTTTTTGTAGAAGTTTTTGAAATGTTACTGTAGACGTTTTTTGGATTATTTTTAGAGGTATTTTTAAAACATATTTTTGAGTATTTTATAATTTATAATTTTTATATTTTTAAACATTTATGCATTTATAATACATTTATAAATATTTAGAAATAAATATATTTATATAAAAATATATTAATGTATTATATTATATATAATACGTAATATACATATATTTATAAATGTATAAATGTATAATTAATATAAATGTATAAATTATAATTTATAAATGTATATGATGATTATGTATAAATGTATTAATATAAATGTATAAATGTATAAATAATATTGTTTATAATTTATAATTTTTATTGTTTAAATATTTATATGCATTTATGCATTTATAATACATTTATAAATATTTATAAATAAATATATTTATATAAAAATATAAAAATATATAAATGTATTATATTATATATAATACATAATACACATATATTTATAAATGTATAAATATATAATTAATATAAATGTATATATTATAAATAAATATTATATAAATGTATAAATTATAACTTATAAATATATATGATGATTATGTATAACTGTATTAATATAATTAATATAAATGTATAAATGTATTAATATTATGTATAAATGTATAATTAATATTGTTTATAATTTATAATTAATATTGTTTAAATATTTATATATATTTATGCATTTATAATACATTTATAAATAAATATATTTATATAGGTATATAAAAATATATAAATGTATTATATTATATATAATACATAATATAAATATATTTACAAATGTAATAATTGTATATTATTATAAATGAATATTATATAAATATATAAATTAATATATTATAAATATATAAATATAAAATATTATGTATAAATGTTTTAATATAATTAATATAAATGTATTAGTATTATGTATAAATATATAATTAATATTTTGTGTTAATATTATGTATAAATGTATTATATTATACATAATACATAATATAATTGTATGTAAATATGCATAAATATATATACATAAATGTGTAATATATATAATATGTATTATATATATTAAATATATAATATATTATATTTATATAAATGTATAATTACATATTTATATTAATATTAATTTATATGGTATATAATATTTATATAAATATATAAAAATATATTTTAAATAAAATAAAATATTTATAATATGTTTAAATAAATATATAAATATATAATATATATAATAAATTTTTGAGGGTGAGGGACTAAAAAATTCAAAATTTTTTTTGAGGTTACCGGCGGTGCCGGAATAAGTGGCCGGCGCCGGGAGAGGTGGTGGAGGCGGTGTCTGGTGTGGTGGGTTGGGTGAGGGAGGAAGAAAAGTTTTTGAGAAATTTTTTGTGTATAGATTTTTGAAGTGTGTAGGTAAAAAACTTTGAAAAGTTTTTTTGGGTTCCTGTAGCAAAAGTTGTGAAAAAACTAGTAGCTAAAAAACGTGGTAAAAAACTAGGGTGCCAAACAGGCCCATAGTTTTAAAATGATTTTTCTAGTATCGGGTAGTTTTTGAGAATTTAAGAGCGTATACCGGACGTGGGACCCACTAGTGTGATAAGTGCGGTAAATGTGGTTCATTTGGAGTAGCTTTGTATATATGGTTTATATTACATGGTGTTATGAGATAATTAGGGGTTTGGTTAGTTCATTAATTCTTGCAAGACAAAAGAAATGAGATAAGCTTGGAATGGACACATGTTGCCTTGTGGTTGGAGCTTGGCATTTGACTAGTCTTTCTTTACCTTTACTAAACCAATTTGGACCAAAATTTGTCTTTCATTTTCACCTTCTTGGTCGGCCAACTCTAGAGAGAAAAGAAAGAGAGCTCTTCAATTTTTGCTCCCTTTTCTTGCCCAAATCTTGTAATCCAACCATTTATTTCTCAAATTCCTTCATAAAACTTACTTGCTAGGAGTGATTGAAGTGCTTGGTGGTTTTTGTTTGGAGGGAGAGACTCTCATCTACCTTGTATCTAGTGTTTGTAAGGTAAGTGGTTAAGAAATTGTTTCCTTGTTGGTTATGAGATGAAATTAGTAGGTGTGGTAGTTGAACAAGTGATTTTTTTGATGATTTCATGACTTATGGTGAAGATTGATGACATTTTCTATTTAATCATGAATTTTCTGATTTAATATGATTCATATGTTGTGGCTTTGTATGATGATTGGAAATGGTATATAAGGCATCTAGAAGGTGGAAAAAGTGGAAGATTGCAAGTAATTTCTGTTTTGGAAGAAAATGGAAAAACCTAGGGTTCATGAAGCTACATTCTGTCCGGTTTATAAATCCTAGTTAGAGGCCGAATTGGCCTTGGCTTAAAACATGAAAGTTGTACGAAATGACATTTTAGAGGTGCCTACAAAATTTTAGGTCAATCGGAGTAGTGTAGAATGAGAAACGTTGAAATTACTATTGCTGTCCTGGTTTTACCCGAATTGGAGAATTGCTTCTGTAATTGGTTGTTTTGGTCAGGAATGCTTCCGAATTGGTTGTTGAGGCGTTCTGATGAAATGTATCCCTGTTTATTAGCTTTCATATGGTTTTGGAATTACTTGATTTGGACTGAGGTAGCCCGAGTTATAGCCAAAATACTCGCACCTGTTTTGTGCCCTGGAATTTACGTACGTTCTGCATTTAGCTTCTGCCCTGTTTTGTCTGTTTTGATAACGTACGATCTGGGTGTTGACCCCTTCATAAGAAATATAGATCTTTGTTTCAGCTTCGAAACGGTATAAAGTTCATCCAAATCCGAGTCCCGTAGCTCCAGTTGTGACCAAAACAAGATCGGTTGTCAGAACTGCCTTCGAATTTGGACAGTTCTGACAGGAATGTTTGGACCCATTTTTCTCCATGCTCTGTATTGATTCAGCTTTTGATCCAAACGTGAAATTTATAGCCTTATGTCCTAGCTTTCCAACGCCTTTAGAATTTCTTGTTTTGGATTTGTGAGCTGTGGGTTATGGTCCAGCAAACAAACCCTGTTCGTCACTCGAACACGTAAATTTCTGGTACAGTTTTCCATAATTTCGACCTGCTTCCATTCAGATCTAGATTAAGGTGTCTTCATGAGAATGGTAGCCCTTCCTCATATCTTCGAAGCGGTGTCTCACCCACTTTGATCCGACATTCCCAGCCTAACGTTTGATCAAAACGGTTTTTGGTGTCAAATCTGGCCGTTTCCGTTGCCGTTTCCGCACGCGTGCATGTGCCGATTTTTCCGTTTTGTTTAATTTGCGTCCTTTAGTAGTTGTTTGTGTGATGATATGGCTCAACCTTCTGCTACAAGCGAAGGCGGGCTAGACGGAGCCGGTGGGGCCCACTAGCTGGCGACTTGAATTCATTTCCGTACTTTCTCTCATTATACTTGCTCTTTAGGTGAGTGATCAGGATTTCTGTGTAACTCAATACAAAAAATGAGTTTACTATGAATGGGCACTTAGGCGAGAGTGTACTTTATCGCACTCGATCTAAACCCCATTAATTGCTATTCATACCTATGAAATATGATTTTTATGATTTGTTATAGAGCATTCATGGCTTGTGAATATTTGCAGAGCATTTATTGCTTGAACCTGAGCATTTATTGCTTGAGAGCATTTATTGCTTGAACCAGAGCATTTATTGCTTGAACCAGAGCATTTATTGCTTGAACTAGAGTATTTATTGCTTGAAAAATATTTTAGAGCATTTATTGCTCGTGACTTGGGCAAGAGAAGTGAGCTGTGTAGCTCAGGATCTTAAGGGTCAACCAGTGATCAAACTCGACAAAAGAGTTGGCTTGGGAGCCACCCGTATCCTTACTATGTAGTGTTACTTTTCTGCTTTTGCTTTGCTCTTACTGGTCAAATGTTGACATGTAAAAATGACATTTTTACCCCTGGTTACTCACTAAGCATATAGCTTACCCCATTCTATTTGTTTTCCTTAGCAGGGGGCCGACGCGAGGATCGCTCGGGAAGGTGTTTAGATAAGTTGAACTTGTACTTGTTATAAGTGGACTAGTAAGTTGTATATATTTGTCATGGTGGTTAGAGGTATCAGCTTTTCTAGGGTACTTCTGGTACTCGTGGTTTGTATAACTTGATATACTCGTTTATGTAATTATTGAAAAATTTGATGTAATTTTTGAGATTTATATTGTAAATTATTTGAGGATCGTAGTGAGTGAGTGAGTCCCGGCGAGAGCTGGGCAGGCGACCCGCCGAACCCTGGGGTACGCCCTAGGGGGAGGTGGGGCCGTCACAGTTGGTATCAGAGCTTAGGCTTCAAATCTCTGTAGTGTATCCTAAGCTTGAAGTTTAGGATGCCGGACTGTGGGGTATTTGGTTATTAAGGTAAATATTGAATGCTAGGCTTTTGATATTGGACTTTTCTAAATTTTTTTCCATAAGGCAAAGTGGGGATTGAGTTGATTGCACTTGGAGATGGCCAGTCCCAGTGTGGATCGACTTGGTTCTTACTTAATGTTGCAGTTAACTATTTGGACCTATTCTTTAGGTTTGCACCCTAGGGCCGCCGGGGCCGTGCTGGTGGATTAGGTGGGCTCCACAGGAGAGTTGCGTTAGGACCGTTGACTTGAATTACTTTGTTGGCTTGTTGAATTGTTTTGAAATCGATATGTTTAGTGTTTTGGTACTAACTGCATTTTGGCTAATTTGTGCATATCTTTGGCATAAACATGTATATGCATGTTCAAAAAGTTTGATCATTTAGTGTGTTTTATATGGTAAAGTGTTCAAAACAAATGGAAGATGGTGGCCGCGATGGAGGTAGGGAACGAAGCCGAGGCCGAGGAAAAGGTAGGGGACGGAGACCAGAACCCGAAAGGGTAGAAAAAGAAATTTTGAACCACGAACGGCAGGTATCTTTTGCTGTCTTCCAATTTGAGGGACCAGCTAGAGCTTGGTGGAATGTAATAAAGGCTAAGTGGGAACGAGAGCAGACCCCCTGGACTTGGGTCAATTTCACCCGTGAGTTTAATGAGAAGTATTTGCCACCGATTGTTCAAGAAAGGCGAGAAGAGGACTTTATCCGCCTACGTCAAGGGCCGTTAAGTGTGGCCGAGTACGAGACACAATTTACCAAACTCTCCCGTTTTGCTCCAGAGTTAGTACTAACAGACCGAAAGAGAATTCGTCGATTTGTCCAAGGGTTAAACGTGGAAATACAAGAGGCACTGGCGGCTGCCCAGTTGGATACATTCAGCCAGACCCTGGAAAAGGCACAGCGAATAGGGACGGCAAGGAGTCAAGTGAAAGCTTTCCGTGACAAGAAGAGGACACCATCTGACACCTATACCTATACTGGTGAGCAAAGCTCGAGAAGCGAGCCGCCTAGTAAGAGAAGTAAGGAAGTCAGTGGTACACGACCAGTGGGGACTCCGAATCAAGGTAAAACAAAGGAAGATCAGGCAGGAAAAGGGCCCCAAAGTGGTGTCTCACATGGGGAATCAATGTTGGGAACCAGAAGAGTATGTGATGTTTGTGGGGCCACTAACCATACGGAAGATACCTATTGGAAGAAAGAGAAAAATCGGCGATGTTTCCGATGTGGTAGCAATGAACGCCTAGTTGCTCAGTGCCCTCAGAAGTCGAGGGGAGGAAATAAATCAGGGACGAGGGGAAACATTTCTAGGCCGATCAGGGGCACCAAAGGTATGAATTTCGAGGACGAAATTCTTTTAAGAGGGGGAGTTTGTGACGCCCCGAAAAGAATGAGAGTGAGAACCCGGAAATTTTCTAATTTTCTAGGGTCTATTTTATTTAATCGCCCGCCTTTTCTACATTTTCTTTATTAGAAAAATTCTCCAGATAAAGTTTATGAGCAAAGATAGTTTTAAAATAATTTTTCTAGTATCGGGTAGTTTTTGAGAATTTAAGAGCGTATACCGGACGTGGGACCCACTAGTGTGATAAGTGCGGTAAATGTGGTTCATTTGGAGTAGCTTTGTATATATGGTTTATATTACATGGTGTTACGAGATAATTAGGGGTTTGGTTAGTTCATTAATTCTTGCAAGACAAAAGAAATGAGATAAGCTTGGAATGGACACATGTTGCCTTGTGATTGGAGCTTGGCATTTGACTAGTCTTTCTTTACCTTTACTAAACCAATTTTGACCAAAATTTGTCATTCATTTGCACCTTCTTGGTCGGCCAACTCTAGAGAGAAAAGAAAGAGAGCTCTTCAATTTTTGCTCCCTTTTCTTGCCCAAATCTTGTAATCCAACCATTTATTTCTCAAATTCCTTCATAAAACTTACTTACTAGGAGTGATTGAAGTGCTTGGTGGTTTTTGTTTGGAGGGAGAGACTCTCATCTACCTTGTATCTAGTGTTTGTAAGGTAAGTGGTTAAGAAATTGTTTCCTTGTTGGTTATGAGATGAAATTAGTAGGTGTGATAGTTGAACAAGTGATTTTTTGGATGATTTCATGACTTATGGTGAAGATTGATGACATTTTCTATTTAATCATGAATTTTCTGATTTAATATGATTCATATGTTGTGGCTTTGTATGATGATTGGAAATGGTATATAAGGCATCTAGAAGGTGGAAAAAGTGGAAGATTGCAAGTAATTTCTGTTTTGGAAGAAAATGGAAAAACCTAGGGTTCATGAAGCTACATTCTGTCCGGTTTTATAACTCCTAGTTAGAGGCCGAATTTGCCTTGTCTTAAAACATGAAAGTTGTAGGGAATGACATTTTAGAGGTTCCTACAAAATTTCAGGCCAATCGGAGTAGTGTAGAATGAGAAAAGTTGAAATTACTATTGCTGTCCTGGTTTTACCCGAATTGGAGAATTGCTTCTGTAATTGGTTGTTTTGGTCAGGAATGCTTTCGAATTGGTTGTTGAGGTCTTCTGATAAAATGTATCCCTGTTTCTTAGCTTTCATATGGTTTTGGAATCACTTGATTTGGACTGAGGTAGCCCGATTTATAGATAAAACACTCGTACCTGTTTTGTACCCTGGAATTTGCGTACGTTCTGCATTTAGCTTCTGCCCTGTTTTGTCGGTTTTGATAACGTACGATCTGGGTGTTGAC